>NW_026014042.1:0-66083 GCF_020379485.1 Brassica napus | reverse complement strand
TTTTTTGTTGTTGTTGTTCTTTCTTACTGATTTGGGGTCAAAATCATTATTTATCTCTCAGAAATGGTTTGAGAATGTTCGATCACAAACCTACAAAGAATGTACCGAATCTCAACGAAGCCTGTCTGGAACGCCCGTGTTTCTGAAGATACAAGGAGGTATTCTTCAGATTCTTTTATTCTGGTCACTTTTAGCATTGGTTTGTGCCCAACACATTTTGAGATTTTCTTATGCATCCCTTGATTCTCATTTTTTTCAGATATCCAGGCTCATCGGTAAAAGAAAATGAAGCTGATGATGAGGATGAGGATGATGATGAGGATAGGATGGATGAAGATGAAAGCTATGAACTCTCAGGGAAGAAGGAAAGAAGATATGGAAATGCCATGGTGGTGTGGTTCTGCTTGAGAAGAATTTTGAGATAGAGATTGAGCTCTGATTTTTTTTCATTGTTGCTCAGTTTTTTTTCTTAAAAAACTCTGAAAACACAGACCTCTAAAACAAGAGGCAGTCACTGTATAAAGTTACAGACGTTTTTTTGGTTTCAATAAATCCTTACATTCAAAAAAAAAAAAAGCTGAAGCTAAAGCTAATATTAAGGATGAATATTTGGAACTTAAGTTCCCTTCAAGTTATTATAGTTTTTAAGTATGGTTGTTTCTAGTTGATAAATTTCGTTTGGGATTCATGATGTGATTGTTCTTTTGTTGGATACCCTGCCATTAGTAAACTGAGAGTTTGGCAACTGATATTTAATTATATATGTTTGGTATAATAAAACTCACTCTAAGAAGCTGAACCAGCTTCCTTTGTTCTCAAGGCTGGTCAAGTTGCTGTACCAACAGCTGCTTTCTGCTCTGAGAAGTACAATAGCTCTGTTCTTTTCTTTGACGCGGTGGTGAACGCTGCAGAGAAAGGGTACATGGACTCTTATCGTACTAGATTATTCGGTATAACTAAACCAGACGATTCAGTTAAAATTGGTTTATTTCAGTTGTACCAGATTAAAACACTCTGGTTCCTTCAGAAGGTTACGCCTATCGTTTTCTTCAAAAACAAGTTTTCCTAAAAGAAAAATATATTTAATTATTTTCTCTCGTCTTCTCTTCTCTCTCTATAATCGCCTCTTGAGAACCCCTCCCCAAACTCTCCTCCGGCGATCTCTCTCTCTCTCTCCGACGATTAGAAGGCTATTGAGATGGCAACTCCGATGGTAGAAGACACGTCAAGCTTCGAAGAGGATCAGCTCGCGTCCATGTCCACCGAAGACATCGTTAGAGCTACTCGTCTCCTCGACAACGAGATTCGAATTCTCAAGGTTCGATCCCTTCACTCTCTATCGATCTCTACCTTTCGCTTGATTGCGCTTCTGAATGTTGGATTCAATTCAACAGTTCCTTAGAAGAATTCGATTAAGGTCTTGCTACTATCTGGTTTAGGGTTTTGAGTGATTTGTAATCCGTTTTTTTTGAATTGCTTGGGGGTTTATTAGTATTAGCTCGAAAGTTTGCATTTTTAGCTCATTGGTAATTGATATGTGCTGATCTGTGTATGTAGGAAGACGCGCAAAGAACAAATCTTGAATGTGATTCTTACAAGGAGAAGATAAAGGAGAATCAAGAGAAGATTAAACTCAACAGCAGCTTCCTTACTTGGTTGGCAACATTGTCGAGGTACTACTCTCAACATCGTCATTTCCTTGGTTTTGCTTTTAGGATCTTGGAGTTTTAAGTACAACTGTTATGTTATTAAGATATTGGAGATGAATCCTGAAGACGATGCTGAGGAAGACGGTGCTAATATTGACCTTGACTCGCAACGGAAGGGGAAGTGTGTTGTGTTGAAAACCTCTACACGACAGGTGAGACTTTTAATACCCGTTCTCTCATGTGCGTTCTTTATAGATTCTCTGAGGAAATACTTTTGCATTGCAGACAATCTTTCTACCAGTTGTTGGCCTGGTGGACCCCGATAGCCTGAAGCCTGGTGATTTGGTTGGAGTGAATAAAGACAGTTACTTGATTTTGGACACCTTGCCATCAGAGTATGACTCTAGGGTTAAAGCCATGGAGGTTGATGAGAAACCTACCGAAGATTACAATGACATTGGAGGACTAGAGAAGCAGGTTTGTTTATTTTCGCTTTGCTTGAATTGCTTCTGTGTGTTGCGTATTGAATCTTAGTGAGTTAATTTTGGGAAACAGATCCAAGAGCTTGTAGAGGCAATTGTGCTCCCCATGACGCACAAGGAGCGTTTCGAGAAGCTGGGTGTTCGTCCACCGAAGGGAGTGCTTTTATATGGCCCTCCAGGGACTGGTAAAACTTTAATGGCACGTGCCTGTGCAGCACAGACCAATGCCACCTTCCTAAAATTGGCAGGTCCTCAATTGGTCCAGGTATATATGAGTAATAATATATTGTAGTGTGACAATCAATACACTTTGCCTGTCATCCACAGAGCTTCAAAATTGTGTTTGTGTCTGGATGTGTGCAGATGTTTATTGGAGACGGAGCAAAACTTGTCCGTGATGCCTTTCAACTAGCGAAAGAGAAAGCTCCATGCATCATCTTCATTGATGAAATCGATGCCATTGGTACCAAGCGTTTTGACAGGTATATAAATCTTTTTTCTGATTCAGTTCTTCTACAAGCTCACTGACTATATTCTTTGGCTGGGAGTGCAGTGAAGTAAGTGGAGACAGGGAAGTGCAGAGGACTATGTTGGAGCTACTTAATCAGCTTGATGGATTCAGTAGCGATGAGCGTATTAAGGTGAGAGTCTTTCTTTATTCTAGGAAGTAGGAACTAGTCATACTCTGTCTATATAGCGCCCCACAAAGCAGCAGTAACAGTCTAACCTTTCAATAATTTCAGGTGATTGCAGCCACTAACCGTGCAGATATTCTGGACCCAGCGCTCATGCGTTCTGGTCGATTAGACAGGAAGATTGAGTTCCCACATCCAACAGAAGAAGCAAGAGCCAGAATCTTGCAGGTTTGTCTCTCAAATTTTATGAACATGACTCTTAGCTCACATTACTCAACTAACCCGAACTGAATGAATACAGATCCACTCGAGGAAGATGAATGTACACCCAGACGTCAACTTTGAGGAGCTTGCAAGATCGACAGATGATTTCAATGGCGCTCAACTGAAAGCAGTATGTGTAGAGGCTGGCATGTTAGCTCTTCGCCGTGATGCCACAGAGGTAAGAATATACATGGTTTTACGTTTCTTTATGATGAAAGTTTTGTCTGGTTTATAAACATGGGGTTCTCTGTTATCGTGGTATGTGTTGTCAGGTGAACCATGAGGACTTCAATGAAGGTATCATCCAAGTCCAGGCCAAGAAGAAAGCAAGTTTGAACTACTACGCCTAATCTCTATTTTTGTTTGCTCTCATCTTTCAACTAGTGTTGCATTCCTATTTGGATATTTTCATATTTTCAAATCAGGATATGTATTATCGAAATACATTTTGTTGTGTTCATCTTCTTTTCTTCTGAGACAAGAAAATGAATTTTATATGGTGTACCATTTTTTTATTGTTGAATTGTGTTTGTCAGAAAAAATCTTTTACATTCTTATCAGTTTGTGTCAATCTGTGTCAGCGTATGTATATTATGCAAGTATTTAATGTGTTAAAAATTAAAACATAATGCAAAGTTGCAAACGATCTTAAAATTCATGGGAGAAAAATATTGTAGCTTTGCAGAGTAAACAAAAGAAAAGAGAGAAATAACCAACACTTAATCTCCTTCGAGAAAAGTAGGATTAGTGGCTCCCTCCTTCTATTAAGCTCACACTAAGCTCCCTTCATCGTTTAAGACATCTCCATCCCCACTCCATAATTTACTCCACAAATGGAGTGAGAAATGGAGTATGAACAAAAAAATGGAGTATGAACAAAAAATAAAAATCTCTCTATTTATGGAGTACTCACTTTTTTGTTTCTTCACTACTTCATTTTCCACTCCATTTTATAGTAAGTTATGGAGTGGAGATGGAGATGCTCGCCTTCTCCCACAAGCTGTCACATTCAATCGCCAGTTAGAAAAAGCAACTTGACTAAAAGGTTTGATGATATTTTTTAGGTTTGATTATATTTGACTAGCAAAATGCACATCATTAGGCCTGAGATTATTATCCGGGATCCGGATCCAATTTGAGATCCATTCCGAAAATATGATATTTGAGGTGTCTGAATCAGATAGTAAAATATTGGATCCGTCAAAACCGAATCCGAATCTGAATATCTTAACTTTTAGATCTAGATCCGTATTTTTAAAATATATTAAAATTTTAAATTTCATTGATATTTATATTTGATATATTAATATGTATACATAAATTAGTCTTATAATATTATATTTTAATTTTTAAAATATTATCCATATATATATATATAAATCTTAAATAAATATTAGATTTAAGTATTATTAAAAAATGTCATTTATAAAAATATATTTATTTTAAATTGTTTTAACAGATTCGGATCCAAATATCCACATGATGGATATCCGAATTTCAAGTATCCAGAAACCATAAATCTGGATCTAAATATTAATTAACAAAACCGACGGATCTGGATCCTGTACCCTAAATTTTCCGGATATCTGAATCCAGCCCAGGCCTACACATCATTGATGGCCGTAGAAATTGGCCCACTAGATTGGTTTATTTCAGTTGTACTAGATTGAAACAGTACACTTCCTTAATAATTTATGCCTATCATTTCTCTGAAAACAAGTTTTCCTAAGAAAATATAATTATCCAATGTTAAAAAAAAACACATTATTTTTCTTAATTAAATCTATCTTTTAATTTAATTGAACTTTTTAGGAAAATAGTGTTATCAAATTTAAGTAAGACAACAAAAATGTAAAACCTCAGGAAAATAACAATGTCTTAACTCTCGTTTTAAATTCATCTATATTTTGTATCAATGTTTTTATTGTGTGATCATTGTAATTTAAATTTAATCAAATAAATTTAATTTACAAAATAGAATAAGAAACAAATCCAGATATGATTATTTTATTCATATTTAAACTTAAAAGACACAAAAATGATGAAAATTAAAATTTGATACCAAAAATAGAATGTTAAATTACCAAGGTGGTATTAGAAAAGAGAGAAAAAAAGGAAATAGGTAATAAGAAGGTGATGTCAAGTAGACAAATCCGTCAGAATAAATCTGAGCCGTCCAAAAGTTTCGAATATTTGGACAGCGTTCAATCTTTCCTCACACAAAACATAACCCGAGAGAGAAAAAAAAACTTCAAATTTTTTCTTTGGCTTTCCTTCTTCTGGGTCTCTGGCTGTGACTTCACAGATTCATATTCTGTTTTAAATCAATCAAATTGAAAGCTTAAGGAATTGAGGGGAGGGAGAATTTTTTTTTTTTTTTGGTGTGAATTGAATTGTGTCGTGATTGATTCGAGCTCTCGAGAAAAAAAAAGGTTTTGAGATTTGATTGGATTTGATTTTGGTTATGGGTTTAGGCAATAAGCTTAACAAATTCAATTTCGGCGATACTGATCTGGCCCACGAAGGTGGTGCCGCTGATGGAGGAGATCCTCGCGACGAAGGAGATGGCTTTGGCTCGGCTGCGTGTTCGATTTGTCTCGATACGGTTGCTAAAGACGGCGATCGAGCGTGGGCTAATCTTCAATGTGGCCACCTGTTTCATCTTGGTATGTTCCGGTTTTGAGTTTTGTCTGAAAAAATCATTTAATTTTGAATTTGAATTTTCTAGATCTGCCTTTTGGTTTGATTCGGTTTGGTGAATTATGATCCTGTTACGTTCTGGTTTGTGGCTACCATTGTCTGTGTGATGTGACCCTTTTTGTTGTAGTTGATCATTGGTGGATATTGAGCTTTGAAACCACTCTGTTCATGGTTTATGTAATCATGATTTGGTTTGATTCGGTTTGGTGAATTATTGTTCTGTTACGTTCTGGTTTGTGGCTAGATGTTGACCCTTTTGGTTGTTATGAGCTTTGGTGGATATTGAGCTTTGAAACCACTCTGTTCATGGTTTATGTAATCATGATTTGGTTTGATTCGGTTTGGTGAATTATTGTTCTGTTACGTTCTGGTTTGTGGCTAGATGTTGACCCTTTTGGTTGTTATGAGCTTTGGTGGGTATTGAGCTTTGAAACTAATTGGTTCATGCTTGATGTAATCATTACCTGCTCTAATTGTTTGTTGAGAGGTTATGCATATAGCATCGAGTAGGGCTTGATGATCACTCTTTGATTACTAATGCCAAGTTTGTGTGATTGATCTCTCCTCCTTGTTTGATGCATCTACTAGCTCACCACATTGTGTTTCAGCCGTAATTAGCATTATGTGCTCTCTTCGTTAGTGTTGTTTTACGAGGGAATGATTAACTCGAAAAGTTCATATGAGTCTCTTTGCTTCGTAGTCTTTGTTCACTGTTTGACAATCTTGGATGTATAGATAGGATTATCTGTGTGTTATAAAGTTTTAAACTACTCTGTTCATTGGTGAGCTTTGAAACTACTCTGTTCATGGTTTATGTAAAATCATGATTTGGTCAAATTTTTTTTTTTGGTGAGGCTATGCAGATAGCATTGAGTAGGGCTGTTTCATTAGAAATGCCAAGTTTGTTTTATTGAACTCTCCTCCTTGTTTGATGCATCTATTAGCTCACCAGGGAATGGTTAACTTGAAAGTTGATATGAGGCTTTACTTCTTCAGTCTATGTTTCACTGTTTGACGAGGATGTCTAGATAGGAGTATCCCTGTGTGTTTAAAATTTATAAGTTTGTCTAGTTTCCTTATAGATTGTATTTTCCAGCTAAAGTTATTTAACTTCACATCTGTTTCGTTTGCCTTTTTCTAGATTGTATTGGCTCAGCTTTCAACGCAAAGGGCGTGATGCAGTGCCCAAACTGTCGGAAAATAGAGAAAGGCCAGTGGCTTTACGCAAACGGTTGCCGTTCACACCCTGAATTTAATGTCGAGGATTGGTTTCATGAAGATGAGTTTTTTGATATCGGAGGCTACTCCGAAGTGGTAAACCCATATCCCTCCCAAAGTTCTTACTTCTTACTCCTCTGCCTTCCATGGTGAGGATTAATTCTTTTAATTGTTTAAGTTCCTTGTCGAAAATGCCTGTGTTTATGTATCTTTGCAGGCTTTTGGAGTTCACTGGTGCCCATTTGGAAGTTCAGCGCGTCTTCCTTCTTTCGAGTAAGTACACGAATTGCAAAATAATCATTGCGTAATTTAACACTAGTTTGCTAATGAATCTCTCTTAAAACTTTGTAGTGATGGAGAATTTTCGCCGAGTTCGTGTAAGACATTGTCATATTGGTTTATTTATCGTTTCTGGCATTTTGGTTTATTGACTATTTGAGTTTGACACAATGGTACAGATCACGATCTTTTCAGCCAGCAAGGCTACTTTACAGAACCAGCAGCGCCAACAGCAGGTCACCCATGTCCATACGTAACCTACATTGGCCCGGTTCATTCGTCTTCCTCTTCCACTGGAGGCGTTTCAGAGAGTTCAACTTTCACTTGGAACACCGGCTCATCGGTTTCCAATGAAGTCCCAGCTCCTTATGGTTTCCCTGTTGATCCACACTATCACGGCTGGGATTATCCCTCCCCTCCACCTCCACCGCAACAGCACTTCTCCCTTTCTGTCCCAAACGTGGGCAGTCCAACTCAGCCCACTCCGCCACCAGCTGCTGCAAGGACTTCCCGAGCCAACGGACCAAGACCGCCGCAGTTCATGCGTCCATCATATCATGGTCAAACTCACAGGTAACATATCTTCTCTGTCTTGACTTCAAAGTGGAATTATTAAAAGCCTTATATTGGTGGTGGTCTTTGCAGTTCTAGTGGTAGAGCAGGGAGCTCGGTGGCACCGCCTTTTCCGGGAAGCAACGCTCGGACAAGAGACAGAACGCAAGCTCTTCAAGCCTATTACCAACAGTCCACTGCACAGTCACACCAACAACCTGATTCGCCTGTAGTCTCTCGTGGGCCTGTATTCCCCTCTGGACGGAGGCCCAGTAGAGGATCAGCTTCTTCTTCTTCGGATCAGGCAGGGGGGAGCGGGTTTCTCCGGTTTAACATATGGGAGAGGGAGCCTTATATGCCGTTGCAACAGGCGTACCCGGTTAACCAGATGGACAGAGAACCATCCATTTGGACATCTTCTTATAATGAAGGAGCAGGAAGCTTCCTTCAGAGGCATGGCGGCGGAGGAGGATCATCGTAAGCCAGCCGGTGAGAGGCAATTCTCATGAACGTTGGACCCTAAAAACATAAAAAGAAAACAATTGGGAATTTGATATTTGAGAAAAAACCTGCATGCTCAAAGTTATGTAATGGGGTTTGGAGAGAGACTGCTACTTCCCTTGTTTGGTGGTGACCATGCGGTTCGAGCCGGTTTGGGTCCGGGTTAGCATAAGGTGGTTTTGATCTTTGCTTTTGTTATGTGGCTACAATGTGGGTATCCATGTGAAATACCCTAATGGAACATAACTTTTTCTTATTGACAAGTTACAATCTAAGTTCTGACTTTCGCCCATCACAAGGACAAGTTACCAATACTATAGTCAATGTGACAACAAAAAAATAGAGAGAAACAAAATCATGTTTTGAAAATGGCAATTCACTCTTCTAATACTTTCACTGGGATTGTTCTGTGTTATTGCACACGAGATACTTATTTGTTGCATGCAAATTTGGAGTTTTGGTTCTTATAGTCTCAATGAAAAGAGAAAGGTGGAGTTATAGTTCACATATCAAAAGTTTGGGGTCGTTTGGCAATGATTAAAACTTGGGGGACGATAAATATATTTATAAAAAATATAAATTAGGGCAGAAAACCCTAGCCATTTGCTTTCGTCTCCTCCAGCTCGGTGACATGCATAGCCAATCTAAACGCATTTTACATTTGTATTAATGTACATTAATTTTTTTTTATAGTATATGGACATCGTTTTAACTTTTTGTCAATCAATTTAGTAAAACTTTATAATACTTTCTAAATTGATGGACTAACTACTATAAAATCGTTATTTTTTAGGAAAACGGAGACAACAAAGGTTAGTGAAAAATGCAACTATACATTAAAACAATATTATCATATTTTAAAATTTCTCAAAATCTATGTGTTAACCCCTACGAAATATATTTTTTTTTTTTATAAATGCTCTATGTATTGAAGCCTATGATATTTAGTGTTATTTTAAAATTTCTAAACACATTCTATATTTATATTATATATTAAACTCTCTTTCATGGTACATGAACATCGTTTTAATTTTTTTTATTAATTAATTTAGTAAAACTTCATAATACTCTTTAAATTGGTGGATTAACCTTTATAAAATCGCTATTCTCTAGAATAACGGAGACAACAATGTTCTAAACCGCTTTGACCTTCATAATATGATAGTGAATTATGCAACTATGTATTAAAACAATATTTTTTATATTTTTGATTTTTTTCAAAATCTATGTGTTAACCCCATGAAAATATTGAATTTTTCGGTAAATGCTCTATATATTGAAGCATGTGATCTTTAGTGTTGTTTTAAAATTTCTAAACACAATATATTTTTGTATTAATGTATATAAACTCTCTGTCATGGTAGATGGGCATCGTTTTAATTTTTTGTCAATAAATTTAGTAAAACTTCATAATACTCCCTAAATTGGTAGACTAATCACTATAAAATCGCTATTTTATAGAGAAACGAAGACAAAAAGTTCCAAACTCTTTGACCTTCATCATATGTTAGTGAAAGATGCAACTACTCATTAAAACAGTATTTTCATATTTTTGAATTATTTTCAAAATCTATGTGTTAACCCCTACGAAATATTGAATTTTTCGGTAAATGCTCTATATAATGAAACCTATGATTTTTAGTGTTTTTAAAATTTCTAAACACATTTTACATTTGTATTAATGTATATTAAACTCTCTTTTTTGGTATAGGCATCGTTTTAATGTTTTTCAATTAATTTAGTAAAGCTTCAAAATATTTCCTAAATTAGTGGATTAACCACTATAAAATTGCTATTTTCTAGAGAAACGGAGACAACAAAAGTTCTAAACCTCTGTGATATTCATTATATGTTTGTGAAAGATACAACTATGCATTAAAACAGTATTTTTATATTTTTAATTTTTTTCTCAAAAACTATGTGTTAACCCCTATGAAAATATTGAATTTTCCGGTAAATGCTCTATATATTGAAGCATGTGATCTTTAGTGTTGTTTTAAATTTCTAAACACATTCTACATTTGTATTAATGTATTTTAAACTCTCTTTCATGGTTCATGAGCATCATTTTAATTTTTTCAATTAATTAATAAATCTTCAAATATTTCCTAAATTGGTGGACAAAGCACTATTAAATCGCTATTTTCTACAGAAACGGAGACAACAAAAGTTCTAAACCTCTTTGATCTTCATTATATGTTTGTGAAAGATGCAACTATGCATTAAAACAGAATTTTCATATTTTTGATTTTTTCTCAAATCTATGTGTTAACCTCTACGAAAATATAGAATTGTTCGGTAAATGCTCTATATATTGAAGCATGTGATCTTTAGTGTTGTTTTAAAATTTTAAACACATTATATATTTGTATTAATGTATATTAACTCTCTTTCATGGTACATGGGCATCGTTTTAATTTTTTGTCAATAAATTTAGTAAAACTTCATAATATTCCCTAAATTGGTAGACTAACACTATAAAATAGCTATTTTATAGAGAAACGAAGACAATAAAGTTTCAAACCTCTTTGACCTTCATCATATGTGAGTGAAAGATGCAACTACAAATAAAACAGTATTTTCATATTTTTGAAAATTTTCAAAATCTATGTGTTAACCCCTATGAAAATATTGAATTTTTCGGTAAATACTCTATATAATGAAGCCTATGATTTTTAGTGTTGTTTTAAAATTTCTAAACACATTCTACATTTATATGTATATTAAACTCTCTTTTTTTGGTATATAGGCATCGTTTTAATGTTTTCAATTAATTTAGTAAAGCTTCAATATTCCCTAAATTAGTGGATTACCCTTATAAATTGTTATTTTCTAGAGAAACGGAGACAACAAAAGTTCTAAACCTCTGTGATATTCATTATATGTTTGTGAAAGATGCAACTATGCATTAAAACATTATTTTTATTTTTTTGATTTTTTTTCTCAAAAACTATGTGTTAATCCCTACGAAAATATTGAATTTCCGGTAAATGCTCTATATTGAAGCATGTGATCTTTAGGGTTATTTTAAAATTTCTAAACACATTCTACATTTGTATTAATGTATATTAAACTCTCTTTCATGGTTCATGAGCATCATTTTAATTTTTCAATTAATTTAATAAATCTTCAAATATTTCCTAAATTGGTGGACAAAGCACTATAATTCGCTATTTTCTAAAGAAACGGAGACAACAAAAGTTCTAAACCTCTTTGATCTTCATTATATGTTTGTGAAAGATGCAACTATGCATTAAAACAAATTTTCATATTTTTGATTTTTTCACAAAATCTATGTGTTAACCTCTACGAAAATATTGAATTTTTCGGTCAATGCTCTATAATATGAAGCATGTGATCTTTAGTGTTGTTTTAAATTTCTAAACACATTTATATTTGTATTAATGTATATTAAACTCTCTTTCATGGTACATGAGCATCGTTTTAATTTTTTGTCAATAAATTTAGTAAAACTTCATAATACTCCCTAAATTGGTAGACTAATCACTATAAATCGCTATTTTATAGAGAAACGAAGACAAAAAAGTTCCAAACCTCTTTGACCTTCATCATATGTTAGAAAGATGCAACTACTCATTAAAACAGTATTTTCATATGTTTTAATTTTTTTTCAAATCTATGTGTTAACCCCTACGAAAATTTTAATTTTTCGGTAAATGCTCTATATACTGAAGCATGATTTTTAGTGTTGTTTTAAAATTTCTAAACACATTCTACATTTGTATTAATGTATATTAAACTCAGTTTCATGAAACATGGGCATCGTTTTAAGTTTTTTGTCAATTAAATTAGTAAAACTTCATAATACTCCCTAAATTGGTGGACTAACCTTTATAAAATCTCTATTTTCTAGGGAATTGAGATAACAAAAGTTTAAACCTCTTGGCCTTTATCATATGTTAGTGAATGATGCAATATGCATTAAAACAGATTTTTATATTTTTAAATTTTTTTCAAATCTATGGGCTAACAACCCCTACGAAAATATTGATTTTTTCGGTAAATACTCTAATAATGAAGCATATGATCTTTGGGGTTGTTTTAAAATTTATAAACACATTCTACATTTGTATTAATGTATATTAAACTCATTTTCATGGTACATGGGCATCGTTTTAATTTTTTGTCAATTAATTTAGTAAAACTTCATAATACTCCCAAATTGGTGGACTAACCACTATAAAATAGCTATTCTCTAGAACACTTGACAAAAAAGGTCCCAAACCTCTTTGACCTTCATCATATATTAGTGAAAGATGTAACTATGCATTAAAACAAATTTTCATATTTTTAATTTTCTCAAAATCTATGGGCTAACCCCTACGAAAATACTGAATTTTTCGGTAAATGCTCTAATAATGAAGCATATGATCTTTGAGGTTGTTTTAAAATTTCTAAACACATTCTACATTTGTATTAATGTATATTAAACTCATTTTCATGGTACATGGGCATCGTTTTAAGTTTTTTGTCAATTAAATTAGTAAAACTTCATAATACTCCCTAAATTGGTGGACTAACCACTATAAAATCGTTATTCTCTTGAACATGGAGACAACAAAAGTTTCAAACCTCTTTGACCTTCATCATATGTTAGTGAAGGATGCAATTATGCAATAAAACAGATTTTTCATATTTTTGATTTTTTCTCAAAATCTATGGGGTAACCCCTACGAAATACTGATTTTTCGGTAAATGCTCTAATAATGAAGCATATGATCTTTGGGGTTGTTTTAAAATTTCTAAACACATTCTACATTTGTATTAATGTATATTAAACTCATTTTCATGGTACATGGACATCGTTTTAATTTTTTGTCAATTAATTTAGTAAAACTTCATAATACTCTCTAAATTGGTGGACTAACCACTATAAAATAGCTATTCTCTAGAAAACACGGAGACAAAAAAGGTCCAAACCTCTTTGACCTTCATCATATGTTAGTGAAGGATGCAACTATGCATTAAAACAAAATTTTCATATTTTTGAATTTTTCTCAAAATCTATGGGCTAACCCCTACGAAAATACTGATTTTTTCGGTAAATGCTCTAATAATGAAGCATATGATCTTTGGGGTTGTTTTAAAATTTCTAAACACATTCTACTTTGTATTAATGTATATTAAACTCATTTTCATGGTACATGGGCATCGTTTTAATTCTTTGTCAATTAAATTTGTAAAACTTCATAATACTCCCTAAATTGGTGGACTAACCACTATAAAATCGTTATTTTCTAGGGAAAGGAGACACAAAAGTTTCAAACCTCTTTGACCTTCATCATATGTTAGTGAAGGATGCAATATGCATTAAAACAATTTTTCATATTTTTGAATTTTCCTCAAATATATGGGCTAACCCTTCGAAAATACTGAATTTTCGGTAAATGCTCTAATAATGAAGCATATGATAATTGGGGTTGTTTTAAAATTTCTAAACACATTCTAATTTTATTAATGTATATTAAACTCATTTTCATGGTACATGGGCATCGGTTTAATTTTTTGTCAATTAATTTAGTAAAACTTCATAATACTCCCTAAATTGGTGGACTAACCACTATAAAATAGTTATTCTCTAGAAAACGGAGACAAAAAAGGTCCCAAACCTCTTTGACCTTCATCATATGTTAGTGAAGGATGCAACGATGCATTAAAACAAAATTTTCATATTTTTGAATTTTTCTCAAAATCTATGGGCTAACCCCTACGAAAATACTGAATTTTTCGGTAAATGCTCTAATAATGAAGCATATGATCTTTGGGTTGTTTTAAAATTTCTAAACACATTCTACATTTTATTAATGTATATTAAACTCATTTTCATGGTACATGGGCATCGGTTTAATTTTTTGTCAATTAATTTAGTAAAACTTCATATATACTCCCTAAATTGGTGGACTAACCACTATAAAATCGCTATTTTCTAGGAAATGGAGACAACAAAAGTTCCAAACCTCTTTGACCTTCATCATATGTTAGTGAATGATGCAAATATGCATTAAAACAGATTTTTTCTATTTTTAATTTTTTCTCAAAATCTATGGGCTAACCCCTACGAAAATACTGAATTTTTCGGTAAATGCTCTAATAATGAAGCATATGATCTTTGGGGTTGTTTTAAAATTTCTAAACACATTCTACATTTGTATTAATGTATATTAAACTCATTTTCATGGTACATGGGCATCGTTTTAATTTTTTGTCAATTAATTTAGTAAAACTTCATAATACTCCCTAAATTGGTGGACTAACCACTATAAAATAGCTATTCTCTAGAAACACGGAGACAAAAAAGGTCCCAACCTCTTTGACCTTCATCATATGTTAGTGAAGGATGCAACTATGCATTAAAACAAATTTTCATATTTTTAAATTTTCTCAAAATCTATGGGCTAACCCCTACGAAAATACTGAATTTTTCGGTAAATGCTCTAATAATGAAGCATATGATCTTTGGGGTTGTTTTAAAATTTCTAAACACATTCTACATTTGTATTAATGTATATTAAACTCATTTTCATGGTACATGGGCATCGTTTTAAGTTTTTTGTCAATTAATTAGTAAAACTTCATAATACTCCCTAAATTGGTGGACTAACCACTATAAAATCGCTATTTTCTAGGGAAATGGAGACAACAAAAGTTCCAAACCACTTTGACCTTCATCATATGTTAGTGAAGGATGCAGTTATGCATTAAAACAGATTTTTCATATTTTTGAATTTTTTTCAAAATCTATGGGCTACCCTACGAAAATACTGATTTTTCGGTAAATGATCTAATAATGAAGCATATGATCTTTTGGGTTGTTTTAAAATTTCTAAACACATTCTACATTTTATTAATGTATATTAAACTCATTTTCATGGTACATGGGCATCGTTTTAATTTTTTGTCAATTAATTTAGTAAAACTTCATAATACTCCCTAAATTGGTGGACTAACCACTATAAAATAGCTATTCTCTAGAAACACGGAGACAAAAAGGTCCCAAACCTCTTTGACCTTCATCATATGTTAGTGAAGGATGCAACTATGCATTAAAACAAATTTTCATATTTTTAATTTTTCTCAAAATCTATGGGCTAACCCCTACGAAAATACTGAATTTTTCGGTAAATGCTCTAATAATGAAGCATATGATCTTTGGGGTTGTTTTAAAATTTCTAAACACATTCTACATTTGTATTAATGTATATTAAACTCATTTTCATGGTACATGGGCATCGTTTTAATTTTTTGTCAATTAATTTAGTAAAACTTCATAATACTTCCTAAATTGGTGGACTAACCACTATAAAATCGCTATTTTCTAGGAAATGGAGATAACAAAAATTCCAAACCTCTTTGACCTTCATCATATGTTAGTGAAGGATGCAACTATGCATTAAAACAGATTTTTCATATTTTTGAATTTTTCTCAAAATCTATGGGCTAACCCCTACGAAAATACTGAATTTTTCGGTAAATGCTCTAATAATGAAGCATATGATCTTTGGGGTTGTTTTAAAATTTCTAAACACATTCTACATTTTTATTAATGTATATTAAACTCATTTTCATGGTACATGGGCATCGTTTTAATTTTTTGTCAATTAATTTAGTAAAACTTCATAATACTCCCTAAATTGGTGGACTAACCACTATAAAATAGCTATTCTCTAGAAAACGGAGACAAAAAAGGTCCCAAACCTCTTTGACCTTCATCATATGTTAGTGAAGGATGCAACTATGCATTAAAACAAAATTTTCATATTTTTGAATTTTTCTCAAAATCTATGGGCTAACCCCTACGAAAATACTGAATTTTTCGGTAAATGCTCTAATAATGAAGCATATGATCTTTGGGGTTGTTTTAAAATTTCTAAACACATTCTACATTTGTATTAATGTATATTAAACTCATTTTCATGGTACATGGGCATCGTTTTAATTTTTTGTCAATTAATTTAGTAAAACTTCATAATACTCCTAAATTGGTGGACTAACCACAATAAAATCGCTATTTTCTAGGGAAATAGAGACAACAAAAGTTCCAAACCTCTTTGACCTCCATCATATGTTAGTGAAGGATGCAACTATGCATTAAAACAAAATTTTCATATTTTTGAATTTTTCTCAAAATCTATGGGCTAACCCCTACGAAAATACTGAATTTTTCGGTAAATGCTCTAATAATGAAGCATATGATCTTTGGGGTTGTTTTAAAATTTCTAAACACATTCTACATTTGTATTAATGTATATTAAACTCATTTTCATGGTACATGGGCATCGTTTTAATTTTTTGTCAATTAATTTAGTAAAACTTCATAATACTTCCTAAATTGGTGGACTAACCACTATAAAATCGCTATTCTCTAGAAAAACGGAGACAAAAAAGGTCCCAAACCTCTTTGACCTTCATCATATGTTAGTGAAGGATGCAACTATGCATTAAAACAAATTTTTCATATTTTTGAATTTTTCTCAAAATCTATGGGCTAACCCCTACGAAAATACTGAATTTTTCGGTAAATGCTCTAATAATGAAGCATATGATCTTTGGGGTTGTTTTAAAATTTCTAAACACATTCTACATTTGTATTAATGTATATTAAACTCATTTTCATGGTACATGGGCATCGTTTTAATTTTTTGTCAATTAATTTAGTAAAACTTCATAATACTCCCTAAATTGGTGGACTAACCATTATAAAATCGCTATTTTCTAGGGAAACGGAGACAAAAAAGTTCCAAACCTCTTTGACCTTCATCATATGTTAGTGAAGGATGCAACTATGCATTAAAACAAATTTTCATATTTTTGAATTTTTCTCAAAATCTATGGGCTAACCCCTACGAAAATACTGAATTTTTCGGTAAATGCTCTAATAATGAAGCATATGATCTTTGGGGTTGTTTTAAAATTTCTAAACACATTCTACATTTGTATTAATGTATATTAAACTCATTTTCATGGTACATGGGCATCGTTTTAATTTTTTGTCAATTAATTAGTAAAACTTCATAATACTCCCTAAATTGGTGGACTAACCACTATAAAATCGCTATTCTCTAGAAACACGGAGACAAAAAAGTTCCAAACCTCTTTGACCTTCATCATATGTTAGTGAAGGATGCAACTATGCATTAAAACAATTTTTCATATTTTTGAATTTTTCTCAAAATCTATGGGCTAACCCCTACGAAAATACTGAATTTTTCGGTAAATGCTCTAATAATGAAGCATATGATCTTTGGGGTTGTTTTAAAATTTCTAAACACATTCTACATTTTATTAATGTATATTAAACTCATTTTCATGGTACATGGGCATCGTTTTAATTTTTTGTCAATTAATTAGTAAAACTTCATAATACTCCCTAAATTGGTGGACTAACCACTATAAAATCGCTATTTTCTAGGAAATGGAGACAACAAAAGTTCCAAACCTCTTTGACCTTCATCATATGTTAGTGAAGGATGCAACTATGCATTAAAACAATTTTTCATATTTTTGAATTTTTCTCAAAATCTATGGGCTAACCCCTACGAAAATACTGAATTTTTCGGTAAATGCTCTAATAATGAAGCATATGATCTTTGGGGTTGTTTTAAAATTTCTAAACACATTCTACATTTGTATTAATGTATATTAAACTCATTTTCATGGTACATGGGCATCGTTTTAATTTTTTGTCAATTAATTTAGTAAAACTTCATAATACTCCCTAAATTGGTGGACTAACCACTATAAAATCGCTATTCTCTAGGAAACGGAGACAAAAAAGTTCCAAACCTCTTTGACCTTCATCATATGTTAGTGAAGGATGCAACTATGCATTAAAACAGAATTTTCATATTTTTGAATTTTTCTCAAAATCTATGGGCTAACCCCTACGAAAATACTGAATTTTTCGGTAAATGCTCTAATAATGAAGCATATGATCTTTGGGGTTGTTTTAAAATTTCTAAACACATTCTACATTTGTATTAATGTATATTAAACTCATTTTCATGGTACATGGGCATCGTTTTAATTTTTTGTCAATTAATTTAGTAAAACTTCATAATACTCCCTAAATTGGTGGACTAACCACTATAAAATCGCTATTTTCTAGGGAAACGGAGACAACAAAAGTTCCAAACCTCTTTGACCTTCATCATATGTTAGTGAAGGATGCAACTATGCATTAAAACAGATTTTTCATATTTTTGAATTTTTCTCAAAATCTATAGACTAACCCCTACGAAAATACTGAATTTTTCGGTAAATGCTCTAATAATGAAGCATATGATCTTTGGGGTTGTTTTAAAATTTCTAAACACATTCTACATTTGTATTAATGTATATTAAACTCATTTTCATGGTACATGGGCATCGTTTTAATTTTTTGTCAATTAATTAGTAAAACTTCATAATACTCCCTAAATTGGTGGACTAACCACTATAAAATCGCTATTTTCTAGGAAACGGAGACAAAAAAGTTCCAAACCTCTTTGACCTTCATCATATGTTAGTGAAGGATGCAACTATGCATTAAAACAGATTTTTCATATTTTTGAATTTTTCTCAAAATCTATGGGCTAACCCCTACGAAAATACTGAATTTTTCGGTAAATGCTCTAATAATGAAGCATATAATCTTTGGGGTTGTTTTAAAATTTCTAAACACATTCTACATTTGTATTAATGTATATTAAACTCATTTTCATGGTACATGGGCATCGTTTTAATTTTTTGTCAATTAATTTAGTAAAACTTCATAATACTTCCTAAATTGGTGGACTAACCACTATAAAATCGCTATTCTCTAGAAAACGGAGACAAAAAAGTTCCAAACCTCTTTGACCTTCATCATATGTTATTGAAGGATGCAACTATGCATTAAAACAGAATTTTCATATTTTTGAACTTTTCTCCAAATCTATGGGCTAACCCCTACGAAAATACTGAATTTTTCGGTAAATGCTCTAATAATGAAGCATATGATCTTTGGGGTTGTTTTAAAATTTCTAAACACATTCTACATTTGTATTAATGTATATTAAACTCATTTTCATGGTACATGGGCATCGTTTTAATTTTTTGTCAATTAATTTAGTAAAACTTCATAATACTCCCTAAATTGGTGGACTAACCACTATAAAATCGCTATTCTCTAGAAACACGGAGACAAAAAAGGTCCCAAACCTCTTTGACCTTCATCATATGTTAGTGAAGGATGCAACTATGCATTAAAACAAATTTTCATATTTTTGAATTTTTCTCAAAATCTATGGGCTAACCCCTACGAAAATACTGAATTTTTCGGTAAATGCTCTAATAATGAAGCATATGATCTTTGGGTTGTTTTAAAATTTCTAAACACATTCTACATTTGTATTAATGTATATTAAACTCATTTTCATGGTACATGGGCATCGTTTTAATTTTTTGTCAATTAATTTAGTAAAACTTCATAATACTCTCCTAAATTGGTGGACTAACCACTATAAAATCGCTATTTTCTAGAAAATGGAGACAACAAAAGTTCCAAACCTCTTTGACCTTCATCATATGTTAGTGAAGGATGCAACTATGCATTAAAACAGATTTTCATATTTTTGAATTTTTCTCAAAATCTATGGGCTAACCCCTACGAAAATACTGAATTTTTCGGTAAATGCTCTAATAATGAAGCATATGATCTTTGGGGTTGTTTTAAAATTTCTAAACACATTCTACATTTTATTAATGTATATTAAACTCTGTTTCATTGTACATGGGCATCATTTTAATTTTTTGTCAATTAATTTAGTAAAACTTCATAATACTCCCTAAATTGGTGGACTAACCACTATAAAATAGCTATTCTCTAGAAACAGGAGACAAAAAAGGTCCCAAACCTCTTTGACCTTCATCATATGTTAGTGAAGGATGCAACTATGCATTAAAACAAATTTTTCATATTTTTGAATTTTTCTCAAAATCTATGGGCTAACCCCTACGAAAATACTGAATTTTTCGGTAAATGCTCTAATAATGAAGCATATGATCTTTGGGGTTGTTTTAAAATTTCTAAACACATTCTACATTTTTATTAATGTATATTAAACTCATTTTCATGGTACATGGGCATCGTTTTAATTTTTTGTCAATTAAATTAGTAAAACTTCATAATACTTCCTAAATTGGTGGACTAACCACTATAAAATCGCTATTTTCTAGGGAAATGGAGACAACAAAAGTTCCAAACCTCTTTGACCTTCATCATATGTTAGTGAAGGATGCAACTATGCATTAAAACAGATTTTTCATATTTTTGAATTTTTCTCAAAATCTATGGGCTAACCCCTACGAAAATACTGAATTTTTCGGTAAATGCTCTAATAATGAAGCATATGATCTTTGGGGTTGTTTTAAAATTTCTAAACACATTCTACATTTTTATTAATGTATATTAAACTCATTTTCATGGTACATGGGCATCGGTTTAATTTTTTGTCAATTAATTTAGTAAAACTTCATAATACTCCCTAAATTGGTGGACTAACCACTATAAAATCGCTATTCTCTAGAAAACGGAGACAAAAAAGTTCCAAACCTCTTTGACCTTCATCATATGTTAGTGAAGGATGCAACTATGCATTAAAACAAAATTTTCATATTTTTGAATTTTTCTCAAAATCTATGGGCTAACCCCTACGAAAATACTGAATTTTTCGGTAAATGCTCTAATAATGAAGCATATGATCTTTGGGGTTGTTTTAAAATTTCTAAACACATTCTACATTTGTATTAATGTATATTAAACTCATTTTCATGGTACATGGGCATCGTTTTAATTTTTTGTCAATTAATTAGTAAAACTTCATAATACTCCCTAAATTGGTGGACTAACCACTATAAAATCGTTATTTTCTAAGGAAATGGAGATAACAAAAATTCCAAACCTCTTTGACCTTCATCATATGTTAGTGAAGGATGCAACTATGCATTAAAACAGATTTTTCATATTTTTGAATTTTTCTCAAAATCTATGGGCTAACCCCTACGAAAATACTGAATTTTTCGGTAAATGCTCTAATAATGAAGCATATGATCTTTGGGGTTGTTTTAAAATTTCTAAACACATTCTACATTTTATTAATGTATATTAAACTCATTTTCATGGTACATGGGCATCGTTTTAATTTTTTGTCAATTAATTTAGTAAAACTTCATAATACTCCCTAAATTGGTGGACTAACCACTATAAAATAGCTATTCTCTAGAAACACGGAGACAAAAAAGGTCCCAAACCTCTTTGACCTTCATCATATGTTAGTGAAGGATGCAACTATGCATTAAAACAAAATTTTCATATTTTTGAATTTTTCTCAAAATCTATGGGCTAACCCCTACGAAAATACTGAATTTTTCGGTAAATGCTCTAATAATGAAGCATATGATCTTTGGGGTTGTTTTAAAATTTCTAAACACATTCTACATTTGTATTAATGTATATTAAACTCATTTTCATGGTACATGGGCATCGTTTTAATTTTTTGTCAATTAATTTAGTAAAACTTCATAATACTTCCTAAATTGGTGGACTAACCACTATAAAATCGCTATTTTCTAGGGAAATGGAGACAACAAAAGTTCCAAACCTCTTTGACCTTCATCATATGTTAGTGAAGGATGCAACTATGCATTAAAACAGATTTTTCATATTTTTGAATTTTTCTCAAAATCTATGGGCTAACCCCTACGAAAATACTGAATTTTTCGGTAAATGCTCTAATAATGAAGCATATGATCTTGGGGTTGTTTTAAAATTTCTAAACACATTCTACATTTTTATTAATGTATATTAAACTCATTTTCATGGTACATGGGCATCGTTTAATTTTTTGTCAATTAATTTAGTAAAACTTCATAATACTCCCTAAATTGGTGGACTAACCACTATAAAATCGCTATTTTCTAGAAACACGGAGACAAAAAAGGTCCCAAACCTCTTTGACCTTCATCATATGTTAGTGAAGGATGCAACTATGCATTAAAACAAATTTTTCATATTTTTGAATTTTTCTCAAAATCTATGGGCTAACCCCTACGAAAATACTGAATTTTTCGGTAAATGCTCTAATAATGAAGCATATGATCTTTGGGGTTGTTTTAAAATTTCTAAACACATTCAACATTTGTATTAATGTATATTAAACTCATTTTCATGGTACATGGACATCGTTTTAATTTTTTGTCAATTAATTTAGTAAAACTTCATAATACTCCCTAAATTGGTGGACTAACCACTATAAAATCGCTATTTTCTAGGGAAATGGAGACAACAAAAGTTCCAAACCTCTTTGACCTTCATCATATGTTAGTGAAGGATGCAACTATGCATTAAAACAGATTTTCATATTTTTGAATTTTTCTCAAAATCTATGGGCTAACCCCTACGAAAATACTGAATTTTTCGGTAAATGCTCTAATAATGAAGCATATGATCTTTGGGGTTGTTTTAAAATTTCTAAACACATTCTACATTTTTATTAATGTATATTAAACTCATTTTCATGGTACATGGGCATCGTTTTAATTTTTTGTCAATTAATTTAGTAAAACTTCATAATACTCCCTAAATTGGTGGACTAACCACTATAAAATCGCTATTCTCTAGAAAACGGAGACAAAAAAGGTCCCAAACCTCTTTGACCTTCATCATATGTTAGTGAAGGATGCAACTATGCATTAAAACAAATTTTCATATTTTTGAATTTTTCTCAAAATCTATGGGCTAACCCCTACGAAAATACTGAATTTTTCGGTAAATGCTCTAATAATGAAGCATATGATCTTTGGGGTTGTTTTAAAATTTCTAAACACATTCTACATTTGTATTAATGTATATTAAACTCATTTTCATGGTACATGGGCATCGTTTTAATTTTTTGTCAATTAAATTAGTAAAACTTCATAATACTTCCTAAATTGGTGGACTAACCACTATAAAATCGCTATTTTCTAGGGAAATGGAGACAACAAAAGTTCCAAACCTCTTTGACCTTCATCATATGTTAGTGAAGGATGCAATTATGCATTAAAACAGATTTTTCATATTTTTGAATTTTTCTCAAAATCTATGGGCTAACCCCTACGAAAATACTGAATTTTTCGGTAAATGCTCTAATAATGAAGCATATGATCTTGGGGTTGTTTTAAAATTTCTAAACACATTCTACATTTTTATTAATGTATATTAAACTCATTTTCATGGTACATGGGCATCTTTTTAATTTTTTGTCAATTAATTTAGTAAAACTTCATAATACTCCCTAAATTGGTGGACTAACCACTATAAAATCGCTATTCTCTAGAAAACGGAGACAAAAAGGTCCAAACCTCTTTGACCTTCATCATATGTTAGTGAAGGATGCAACTATGCATTAAAACAAATTTTCATATTTTTGAATTTTTCTCAAAATCTATGGGCTAACCCCTACGAAAATACTGAATTTTTCGGTAAATGCTCTAATAATGAAGCATATGATCTTTGGGGTTGTTTTAAAATTTCTAAACACATTCTACATTTGTATTAATGTATATTAAACTCATTTTCATGGTACATGGGCATCGTTTTAATTTTTTGTCAATTAATTAGTAAAACTTCATAATACTCCCTAAATTGGTGGACTAACCACTATAAAATCGCTATTTTCTAGGAAATGGAGACAAAAAAGTTCCAAACCTCTTTGACCTTCATCATATGTTAGTGAAGGATGCAACTATGCATTAAAACAGATTTTTCATATTTTTGAATTTTTCTCAAAATCTATGGGCTAACCCCTACGAAAATACTGAATTTTTCGGTAAATGCTCTAATAATGAAGCATATGATCTTTGGGGTTGTTTTAAAATTTCTAAACACATTCTACATTTTTATTAATGTATATTAAACTCATTTTCATGGTACATGGGCATCGTTTTAATTTTTTGTCAATTAATTTAGTAAAACTTCATAATACTCCCTAAATTGGTGGACTAACCACTATAAAATCGCTATTCTCTAGAAAACGGAGACAAAAAAGGTCCAAACCTCTTTGACCTTCATCATATGTTAGTGAAGGATGCAACTATGCATTAAAACAAAATTTTCATATTTTTGAATTTTTCTCAAAATCTATGGGCTAACCCCTACGAAAATACTGAATTTTTCGGTAAATGCTCTAATAATGAAGCATATGATCTTTGGGGTTGTTTTAAAATTTCTAAACACATTCTACATTTTATTAATGTATATTAAACTCATTTTCATGGTACATGGGCATCGTTTTAATTTTTTGTCAATTAATTTAGTAAAACTTCATAATACTCCCTAAATTGGTGGACTAACCACTATAAAATCGCTATTTTCTAGAAACGGAGACAAAAAAGTTCCAAACCTCTTTGACCTTCATCATATGTTAGTGAAGGATGCAACTATGCATTAAAACAGATTTTTCATATTTTTGAATTTTTCTCAAAATCTATGGGCTAACCCCTACGAAAATACTGAATTTTTCGGTAAATGCTCTAATAATGAAGCATATGATCTTTGGGGTTGTTTTAAAATTTCTAAACACATTCTACATTTGTATTAATGTATATTAAACTCATTTTCATGGTACATGGGCATCGTTTTAATTTTTTGTCAATTAATTTAGTAAAACTTCATAATACTCCCTAAATTGGTGGACTAACCACTATAAAATCGCTATTTTCTAGGAAATGGAGACAAAAAAAGTTCCAAACCTCTTTGACCTTCATCATATGTTAGTGAAGGATGCAACTATGCATTAAAACAGATTTTTCATATTTTTGAATTTTTCTCAAAATCTATGGGCTAACCCCTACGAAAATACTGAATTTTTCGGTAAATGCTCTAATAATGAAGCATATGATCTTGGGGTTGTTTTAAAATTTCTAAACACATTCTACATTTTTATTAATGTATATTAAACTCATTTTCATGGTACATGGGCATCGGTTTAATTTTTTGTCAATTAATTTAGTAAAACTTCATAATACTCCCTAAATTGGTGGACTAACCACTATAAAATCGCTATTCTCTAGAAAACGGAGACAAAAAAGGTCCAAACCTCTTTGACCTTCATCATATGTTAGTGAAGGATGCAACTATGCATTAAAACAAAATTTTCATATTTTTAAATTTTTCTCAAAATCTATGGGCCAACCCCTAACGAAAATACTGAATTTTTCGGTAAATGCTCTAATAATGAAGCATATGATCTTTGGGGTTGTTTTAAAATTTCTAAACACATTCTACATTTGTATTAATGTATATTAAACTCATTTTCATGGTACATGGGCATCGTTTTAATTTTTTGTCAATTAATTTAGTAAAACTTCATAATACTCCTAAATTGGTGGACTAACCACTATAAAATCGTTATTTTCTAGGGAAATGGAGATAACAAAAATTCCAAACCTCTTTGACCTTCATCATATGTTAGTGAAGGATGCAACTATGCATTAAAACAGATTTTTCATATTTTTGAATTTTTCTCAAAATCTATGGGCTAACCCCTACGAAAATACTGAATTTTTCGGTAAATGCTCTAATAATGAAGCATATGATCTTTGGGGTTGTTTTAAAATTTCTAAACACATTCTACATTTTTATTAATGTATATTAAACTCATTTTCATGGTACATGGGCATCGGTTTAATTTTTTGTCAATTAATTTAGTAAAACTTCATAATACTCCCTAAATTGGTGGACTAACCACTATAAAATCGCTATTTTCTAGGGAAATGGAGACAACAAAAGTTCCAAACCTCTTTGACCTTCATCATATGTTAGTGAAGGATGCAACTATGCATTAAAACAGATTTTTCATATTTTTGAATTTTTCTCAAAATCTATGGGCTAACCCCTACGAAAATACTGAATTTTTCGGTAAATGCTCTAATAATGAAGCATATGATCTTTGGGGTTGTTTTAAAATTTCTAAACACATTCTACATTTTTATTAATGTATATTAAACTCATTTTCATGGTACATGGGCATCGTTTTAATTTTTTGTCAATTAATTTAGTAAAACTTCATAATACTCCCTAAATTGGTGGACTAACCACTATAAAATAGTTATTCTCTAGAAACACGGAGACAAAAAGTTCCAAACCTCTTTGACCTTCATCATATGTTAGTGAAGGATGCAACTATGCATTAAAACAAAATTTTCATATTTTTGAATTTTTCTCAAAATCTATGGGCTAACCCCTACGAAAATACTGAATTTTTCGGTAAATGCTCTAATAATGAAGCATATGATCTTTGGGGTTGTTTTAAAATTTCTAAACACATTCTACATTTGTATTAATGTATATTAAACTCATTTTCATGGTACATGGGCATCGTTTTAATTTTTTGTCAATTAATTTAGTAAAACTTCATAATACTTCCTAAATTGGTGGACTAACCACTATAAAATCGCTATTTTCTAGGAAATGGAGACAACAAAAGTTCCAAACCTCTTTGACCTTCATCATATGTTAGTGAAGGATGCAATTATGCATTAAAACAGATTTTTCATATTTTTGAATTTTTCTCAAAATCTATGGGCTAACCCCTACGAAAATACTGAATTTTTCGGTAAATGCTCTAATAATGAAGCATATGATCTTGGGGTTGTTTTAAAATTTCTAAACACATTCTACATTTTTATTAATGTATATTAAACTCATTTTCATGGTACATGGGCATCGTTTTAATTTTTTGTCAATTAATTTAGTAAAACTTCATAATACTCCCTAAATTGGTGGACTAACCACTATAAAATCGTTATTCTCTAGAAACACGGAGACAAAAAAGGTCCAAACCTCTTTGACCTTCATCATATGTTAGTGAAGGATGCAACTATGCATTAAAACAAAATTTTCATATTTTTGAATTTTTCTCAAAATCTATGGGCTAACCCCTACGAAAATACTGAATTTTTCGGTAAATGCTCTAATAATGAAGCATATGATCTTTGGGGTTGTTTTAAAATTTCTAAACACATTCTACATTTGTATTAATGTATATTAAACTCATTTTCATGGTACATGGGCATCGTTTTAATTTTTTGTCAATTAATTAGTAAAACTTCATAATACTTCCTAAATTGGTGGACTAACCACTATAAAATCGCTATTTTCTAGGGAAATAGAGACAACAAAAGTTCCAAACCTCTTTGACCTTCATCATATGTTAGTGAAGGATGCAACTATGCATTAAAACAGATTTTCATATTTTTGAATTTTTCTCAAAATCTATGGGCTAACCCCTACGAAAATACTGAATTTTTCGGTAAATGCTCTAATAATGAAGCATATGATCTTTGGGGTTGTTTTAAAATTTCTAAACACATTCTACATTTTTATTAATGTATATTAAACTCATTTTCATGGTACATGGGCATCGTTTAATTTTTTGTCAATTAATTTAGTAAAACTTCATAATACTCCCTAAATTGGTGGACTAACCACTATAAAATCGTTATTCTCTAGAAACACGGAGACAAAAAAGGTCCCAAACCTCTTTGACCTTCATCATATGTTAGTGAAGGATGCAACTATGCATTAAAACAAAATTTTCATATTTTTGAATTTTTCTCAAAATCTATGGGCTAACCCCTACGAAAATACTGAATTTTTCGGTAAATGCTCTAATAATGAAGCATATGATCTTTGGGGTTGTTTTAAAATTTCTAAACACATTCTACATTTGTATTAATGTATATTAAACTCATTTTCATGGTACATGGGCATCGTTTTAATTTTTTGTCAATTAATTTAGTAAAACTTCATAATACTTCCTAAATTGGTGGACTAACCACTATAAAATCGCTATTTTCTAGGAAATGGAGACAACAAAAGTTCCAAACCTCTTTGACCTTCATCATATGTTAGTGAAGGATGCAATTATGCATTAAAACAGATTTTTCATATTTTTGAATTTTTCTCAAAATCTATGGGCTAACCCCTACGAAAATACTGAATTTTTCGGTAAATGCTCTAATAATGAAGCATATGATCTTTGGGGTTGTTTTAAAATTTCTAAACACATTCTACATTTTTATTAATGTATATTAAACTCATTTTCATGGTACATGGGCATCGTTTTAATTTTTTGTCAATTAATTTAGTAAAACTTCATAATACTCCCTAAATTGGTGGACTAACCACTATAAAATCGCTATTCTCTAGAAACACGGAGACAAAAAGTTCCAAACCTCTTTGACCTTCATCATATGTTAGTGAAGGATGCAACTATGCATTAAAACAAATTTTCATATTTTTGAATTTTTCTCAAAATCTATGGGCTAACCCCTACGAAAATACTGAATTTTTCGGTAAATGCTCTAATAATGAAGCATATGATCTTTGGGGTTGTTTTAAAATTTCTAAACACATTCTACATTTGTATTAATGTATATTAAACTCATTTTCATGGTACATGGGCATCGTTTTAATTTTTTGTCAATTAATTTAGTAAAACTTCATAATACTCCTAAATTGGTGGACTAACCACTATAAAATCGCTATTTTCTAGGGAAATGGAGATAACAAAAGTTCCAAACCTCTTTGACCTTCATCATATGTTAGTGAAGGATGCAACTATGCATTAAAACAGATTTTTCATATTTTTGAATTTTTCTCAAAATCTATGGACTAACCCCTACGAAAATACTGAATTTTTCGGTAAATGCTCTAATAATGAAGCATATGATCTTTGGGGTTGTTTTAAAATTTCTAAACACATTCTACATTTTTATTAATGTATATTAAACTCATTTTCATGGTACATGGGCATCGTTTTAATTTTTTGTCAATTAATTTAGTAAAACTTCATAATACTCCTAAATTGGTGGACTAACCACTATAAAATCGCTATTCTCTAGAAAACGGAGACAAAAAGGTTCCAAACCTCTTTGACCTTCATCATATGTTAGTGAAGGATGCAACTATGCATTAAAACAAATTTTCATATTTTTGAATTTTTCTCAAAATCTATGGGCTAACCCCTACGAAAATACTGAATTTTTCGGTAAATGCTCTAATAATGAAGCATATGATCTTTGGGGTTGTTTTAAAATTTCTAAACACATTCTACATTTTTATTAATGTATATTAAACTCATTTTCATGGTACATGGGCATCGTTTTAATTTTTTGTCAATTAATTTAGTAAAACTTCATAATACTCCCTAAATTGGTGGACTAACCACTATAAAATCGCTATTTTCTAGGAAATGGAGACAAAAAAGTTCCAAACCTCTTTGACCTTCATCATATGTTAGTGAAGGATGCAACTATGCATTAAAACAGATTTTCATATTTTTGAATTTTTCTCAAAATCTATGGGCTAACCCCTACGAAAATACTGAATTTTTCGGTAAATGCTCTAATAATGAAGCATATGATCTTTGGGGTTGTTTTAAAATTTCTAAACACATTCTACATTTTTATTAATGTATATTAAACTCATTTTCATGGTACATGGGCATCATTTTAATTTTTTGTCAATTAATTTAGTAAAACTTCATAATACTCCCTAAATTGGTGGACTAACCACTATAAAATCGCTATTTCTAGAAAACGGAGACAAAAAAGGTCCAAACCTCTTTGACCTTCATCATATGTTAGTGAAGGATGCAACTATGCATTAAAACAAAATTTTCATATTTTTGAATTTTTCTCAAAATCTATGGGCTAACCCCTACGAAAATACTGATTTTTCGGTAAATGCTCTAATAATGAAGCATATGATCTTTGGGGTTGTTTTAAAATTTCTAAACACATTCTACATTTGTATTAATGTATATTAAACTCATTTTCATGGTACATGGGCATCGTTTTAATTTTTTGTCAATTAATTTAGTAAAACTTCATAATACTCCTAAATTGGTGGACTAACCACTATAAAATCGCTATTTCTAGGAAATGGAGACAAAAAAAGTTCCAAACCTCTTTGACCTTCATCATATGTTAGTGAAGGATGCAACTATGCATTAAAACAGATTTTTCATATTTTTGAATTTTTCTCAAAATCTATGGGCTAACCCCTACGAAAATAATGAATTTTTCGGTAAATGCTCTAATAATGAAGCATATGATCTTTGGGGTTGTTTTAAAATTTCTAAACACATTCTACATTTTATTAATGTATATTAAACTCAGTTTCATGGTACATGGGCATCATTTTAATTTTTTGTCAATTAATTTAGTAAAACTTCATAATACTCCCTAAATAGGTGGACTAACCACTATAAAATCGCTATTCTCTAGAAACACGGAGACAAAAAAGGTCCAAACCTCTTTGACCTTCATCATATGTTAGTGAAGGATGCAACTATGCATTAAAACAAATTTTTCATATTGTTGAATTTTTCTCAAAATCTATGGGCTAACCCCTACGAAAATACTGAATTTTTCGGTAAATGCTCTAATAATGAAGCATATGATCTTTGGGGTTGTTTTAAAATTTCTAAACACATTCTACATTTGTATTAATGTATATTAAACTCATTTTCATGGTACATGGGCATCGTTTTAATTTTTTGTCAATTAATTTAGTAAAACTTCATAATACTTCCTAAATTGGTGGACTAACCACTATAAAATCGCTATTCTCTAGAAAACGGAGACAACAAAAGTTCCAAACCTCTTTGACCTTCATCATATGTTAGTGAAGGATGCAACTATGCATTAAAACAGATTTTCATATTTTTGAATTTTTCTCAAAATCTATGGGCTAACCCCTACGAAAATACTGAATTTTTCGGTAAATGCTCTAATAATGAAGCATATGATCTTTGGGGTTGTTTTAAAATTTCTAAACACATTCTACATTTTTATTAATGTATATTAAACTCATTTTCATGGTACATGGGCATCGGTTTAATTTTTTGTCAATTAATTTAGTAAAACTTCATAATACTCCCTAAATTGGTGGACTAACCACTATAAAATCGCTATTCTCTAGAAAACGGAGACAAAAAAGTCCCAAACCTCTTTGACCTTCATCATATGTTAGTGAAGGATGCAACTATGCATTAAAACAAAATTTTCATATTTTTGAATTTTTCTCAAAATCTATGGGCTAACCCCTACGAAAATACTGAATTTTTCGGTAAATGCTCTAATAATGAAGCATATGAGCTTTGGGGTTGTTTTAAAATTTCTAAACACATTCTACATTTGTATTAATGTATATTAAACTCATTTTCATGGTACATGGGCATCGTTTAATTTTTTGTCAATTAATTTAGTAAAACTTCATAATACTTCCTAAATTGGTGGACTAACCACTATAAAATCGCTATTTCTAGGGAAACGGAGACAAAAAAAGTTCCAAACCTCTTTGACCTTCATCATATGTTAGTGAAGGATGCAACTATGCATTAAAACAGATTTTTCATATTTTTGAATTTTTCTCAAAATCTATGGGCTAACCCCTACGAAAATACTGAATTTTTCGGTAAATGCTCTAATAATGAAGCATATGATCTTTGGGGTTGTTTTAAAATTTCTAAACACATTCTACATTTGTATTAATGTATATTAAACTCATTTTCATGGTACATGGGCATCGTTTTAATTTTTTGTCAATTAATTTAGTAAAACTTCATAATACTCCCTAAATTGGTGGACTAACCACTATAAAATCGCTATTTTCTAGAACACGGAGACAAAAAAGTTCCAAACCTCTTTGACCTTCATCATATGTTAGTGAAGGATGCAACTATGCATTAAAACAAAATTTTCATATTTTTGAATTTTTCTCAAAATCTATGGGCTAACCCCTACGAAAATACTGAATTTTTCGGTAAATGCTCTAATAATGAAGCATATGATCTTTGGGGTTGTTTTAAAATTTCTAAACACATTCTGCATTTGTATTAATGTATATTAAACTCATTTTCATGGTACTTGGACATCGTTTTAATTTTTTGTCAATTAATTTAGTAAAACTTCATAATACTTCCTAAATTGGTGGACTAACCACTATAAAATCGCTATTTCTAGAAAATGGAGACAACAAAAGTTCCAAACCTCTTTGACCTTCATCATATGTTAGTGAAGGATGCAACTATGCATTAAAACAGATTTTTCATATTTTTGAATTTTTCTCAAAATCTATGGGCTAACCCCTACGAAAATACTGAATTTTTCGGTAAATGCTCTAATAATGAAGCATATGATCTTTGGGGTTGTTTTAAAATTTCTAAACACATTCTACATTTTTATTAATGTATATTAAACTCATTTTCATGGTACATGGGCATCGTTTTAATTTTTTGTCAATTAATTTAGTAAAACTTCATAATACTCCCTAAATTGGTGGACTAACCACTATAAAATCGCTATTTCTAGAACACGGAGACAAAAAGGTCCAAACCTCTTTGACCTTCATCATATGTTAGTGAAGGATGCAACTATGCATTAAAACAAATTTTCATATTTTTGAATTTTTCTCAAAATCTATGGGCTAACCCCTACGAAAATACTGAATTTTTCGGTAAATGCTCTAATAATGAAGCATATGATCTTTGGGGTTGTTTTAAAATTTCTAAACACATTCTACATTTGTATTAATGTATATTAAACTCATTTTCATGGTACATGGGCATCGTTTTAATTTTTTGTCAATTAATTTAGTAAAACTTCATAATACTCCCTAAATTGGTGGACTAACCACTATAAAATCGCTATTTTCTAGGGAAATGGAGACACAAAAGTTCCAAACCTCTTTGACCTTCATCATATGTTAGTGAAGGATGCAATTATGCATTAAAACAGATTTTTCATATTTTTGAATTTTTCTCAAAATCTATGGGCTAACCCCTACGAAAATACTGAATTTTTCGGTAAATGCTCTAATAATGAAGCATATGATCTTTGGGGTTGTTTTAAAATTTCTAAACACATTCTACATTTGTATTAATGTATATTAAACTCATTTTCATGGTACATGGGCATCGTTTTAATTTTTTGTCAATTAATTTAGTAAAACTTCATAATACTCCTAAATTGGTGGACTAACCACTATAAAATAGTTATTCTCTAGAAACACGGAGACAAAAAAGGTCCCAAACCTCTTTGACCTTCATCATATGTTAGTGAAGGATGCAACTATGCATTAAAACAAATTTTTCATATTTTTGAATTTTTCTCAAAATCTATGGGCTAACCCCTACGAAAATACTGAATTTTTCGGTAAATGCTCTAATAATGAAGCATATGATCTTTGGGGTTGTTTTAAAATTTCTAAACACATTCTACATTTTTATTAATGTATATTAAACTCATTTTCATGGTACATGGGCATCGTTTTAATTTTTTGTCAATTAATTTAGTAAAACTTCATAATACTCCTTAAATTGGTGGACTAACCACTATAAAATCGCTATTTTCTAGGGAAATGGAGACAACAAAAGTTCCAAACCTCTTTGACCTTCATCATATGTTAGTGAAGGATGCAACTATGCATTAAAACAGATTTTTCATATTTTTGAATTTTTCTCAAAATCTATGGGCTAACCCCTACGAAAATACTGAATTTTCGGTAAATGCTCTAATAATGAAGCATATGATAATTGGGGTTGTTTTAAAATTTCTAAACACATTCTACATTTGTATTAATGTATATTAAACTCATTTTCATGGTACATGGGCATCGGTTTAATTTTTTGTCAATTAATTTAGTAAAACTTCATAATACTCCCTAAATTGGTGGACTAACCACTATAAAATAGTTATTCTCTAGAAACACGGAGACAAAAAAGGTCCCAAACCTCTTTGACCTTCATCATATGTTAGTGAAGGATGCAACTATGCATTAAAAAAAATTTTCATATTTTTGAATTTTTCTCAAAATCTATGGGCTAACCCCTACGAAAATACTGAATTTTTCGGTAAATGCTCTAATAATGAAGCATATGATCTTTGGGGTTGTTTTAAAATTTCTAAACACATTCTACATTTGTATTAATGTATATTAAACTCATTTTCATGGTACATGGGCATCGTTTTAAGTTTTTTGTCAATTAAATTAGTAAAACTTCATAATACTTCCTAAATTGGTGGACTAACCACTATAAAATCGCTATTTTCTAGGGAAATGGAGACAACAAAAGTTCCAAACCTCTTTGACCTTCATCATATGTTAGTGAAATATGCAATTATGCATTAAAACATAATTTCATATTTTTGAATTTTTCTCAAAATCTATGGGCTAACCCCTACGAAAATACTGAATTTTTCGGTAAATGCTCTAATAATGAAGCATATGATAATTGGGGTTGTTTTAAAATTTCTAAACACATTCTACATTTTTATTAATGTATATTAAACTCATTTTCATGGTACATGGGCATCGGTCTAATTTTTGTCAATTAACTTTGTAAAGCTTCATAATACTCCCTAAATTGGTGGACTAACCACTATAAAATAGCTATTCTCTAGAAACACGGAGACAAAAAAGGTCCCAAACCTCTTTGACCTTCATCATATGTTAGTGAAGGATGCAACTATGCATTAAAACAAATTTTCATATTTTTGAATTTTTCTCAAAATCTATGGGCTAACCCCTACGAAAATACTGAATTTTTCGGTAAATGCTCTAATAATGAAGCATATGATCTTTGGGGTTGTTTTAAAATTTCTAAACACATTCTACATTTGTATTAATGTATATTAAACTCATTTTCATGGTACATGGACATCGTTTTAATTTTTTGTCAATTAATTTAGTAAAACTTCATAATACTCCTAAATTGGTGGACTAACCACTATAAAATCGCTATTTTCTAGGGAAATGGAGACAACAAAAGTTCCAAACCTCTTTGACCTTCATCATATGTTAGTGAAGGATGCAACTATGCATTAAAACAGATTTTTCATATTTTGAATTTTTCTCAAAATCTATGGGCTAACCCCTACGAAAATACTGAATTTTTCGGTAAATGCTCTAATAATGAAGCATATGATCTTTGGGGTTGTTTTAAAATTTCTAAACACATTCTACATTTTATTAATGTATATTAAACTCATTTTCATGCTACATGGGCATCGGTTTAATTTTTTGTCAATTAATTTAGTAAAACTTCATAATACTCTCTAAATTGGTGGACTAACCACTATAAAATAGCTATTCTCTAGAAACACGGAGACAAAAAAAGGTTCCAAACCTCTTTGACCTTCATCATATGTTAGTGAAGGATGCAACTATGCATTAAAACAAATTTTCATATTTTTGAATTTTTCTCAAAATCTATGGGCTAACCCCTACGAAAATACTGAATTTTTCGGTAAATGCTCTAATAATGAAGCATATGATCTTTGGGGTTGTTTTAAAATTTCTAAACACATTCTACATTTGTATTAATGTATATTAAACTCATTTTCATGGTACATGGGCATCGTTTTAATTTTTTGTCAATTAAATTAGTAAAACTTCATAATACTTCCTAAATTGGTGGACTAACCACTATAAAATCGCTATTTTCTAGGGAAATGGAGACAACAAAAGTTCCAAACCTCTTTGACCTTCATCATATGTTAGTGAAGGATGCAACTATGCATTAAAACAGATTTTTCATATTTTTGAATTTTTCTCAAAATCTATCGGCCCCCTACGAAAATACTGAATTTTTCGGTAAATGCTATAATAATGAAGCATATGATAATTGGGGTTGTTTTAAAATTTCTAAACACATTCTACATTTTTATTAATGTATATTAAACTCATTTTCATGGTACATGGGCATCGTTTTAATTTTTTGTCAATTAAATTAGTAAAACTTCATAATACTCCCTAAATTGGTGGACTAACCACTATAAAATCGCTATTTTCTAGGAAATGGAGACAAAAAAGTTCCAAACCTCTTTGACCTTCATCATATGTTAGTGAAGGATGCAACTATGCATTAAAACAGATTTTCATATTTTTGAATTTTTCTCAAAATCTATGGGCTAACCCCTACGAAAATACTGAATTTTTCGGTAAATGCTCTAATAATGAAGCATATGATTGGGGTTGTTTTAAAATTTCTAAACACATTCTACATTTGTATTAATGTATATTAAACTCATTTTCATGGTACATGGGCATCGTTTTAATTTTTTGTCAATTAAATTTGTAAAACTTCATAATACTCCCTAAATTGGTGGACTAACCACTATAAAATCGTTATTTTCTAAGGAAATGGAGATAACAAAAATTCCAAACCTCTTTGACCTTCATCATATGTTAGTGAAGGATGCAACTATGCATTAAAACAGATTTTTCATATTTTTGAATTTTTCTCAAAATCTATGGGCTAACCCCTACGAAAATACTGAATTTTTCGGTAAATGCTCTAATAATGAAGCATATGATCTTTGGGGTTGTTTTAAAATTTATAAACACATTCTACATTTGTATTAATGTATATTAAACTCATTTTCATGGTACATGGGCATCGTTTTAATTTTTTGTCAATTAATTTAGTAAAACTTCATAATACTCTCTAAATTGGTGGACTAACCACTATAAAATAGCTATTCTCTAGAAACACGGAGACAAAAAAGTTCCAAACCTCTTTGACCTTCATCATATGTTAGTGAAGGATGCAACTATGCATTAAAACAAATTTTCATATTTTTGAATTTTTCTCAAAATCTATGGGCTAACCCCTACGAAAATACTGAATTTTTCGGTAAATGCTCTAATAATGAAGCATATGATCTTTGGGGTTGTTTTAAAATTTCTAAACACATTCTACATTTTTATTAATGTATATTAAACTCATTTTCATGGTACATGGGCATCGTTTTAATTTTTTGTCAATTAATTTAGTAAAACTTCATAATACTCCCTAAATTGGTGGACTAACCACTATAAAATCGTTATTTTCTAAGGAAATGGAGAAAACAAAAGTTCCAAACCTCTTTGACCTTCATCATATGTTAGTGAAGGATGCAACTATGCATTAAAACAAAATTTTCATATTTTTGAATTTTTCTCAAAATCTATGGGCTAACCCCTACGAAAATACTGAATTTTTCGGTAAATGCTCTAATAATGAAGCATATGATCTTTGGGGTTGTTTTAAAATTTCTAAACACATTCTACATTTGTATTAATGTATATTAAACTCATTTTCATGGTACATGGGCATCGTTTTAAGTTTTTTGTCAATTAATTAGTAAAACTTCATAATACTTCCTAAATTGGTGGACTAACCACTATAAAATCGCTATTTTCTAGGGAAATGGAGACAACAAAAGTTCCAAACCTCTTTGACCTTCATCATATGTTAGTGAAGGATGCAACTATGCATTAAAACAGATTTTCATATTTTTGAATTTTTCTCAAAATCTATGGGCTAACCCCTACGAAAATACTGAATTTTTCGGTAAATGCTCTAATAATGAAGCATATGATCTTTGGGGTTGTTTTAAAATTTCTAAACACATTCTACATTTGTATTAATGTATATTAAACTCATTTTCATGGTACATGGGCATCGTTTTAATTTTTTGTCAATTAATTTAGTAAAACTTCATAATACTCCCTAAATTGGTGGACTAACCACTATAAAATCGCTATTTCTAGGAAATGGAGACAAAAAAGTTCCAAACCTCTTTGACCTTCATCATATGTTAGTGAAGGATGCAACTATGCATTAAAACAGATTTTTCATATTTTTGAATTTTTCTCAAAATCTATGGGCTAACCCCTACGAAAATACTGAATTTTTCGGTAAATGCTCTAATAATGAAGCATATGATCTTTGGGGTTGTTTTAAAATTTCTAAACACATTCTACATTTGTATTAATGTATATTAAACTCATTTTCATGGTACATGGGCATCGTTTTAATTTTTTGTCAATTAAATTAGTAAAACTTCATAATACTCCCTAAATTGGTGGACTAACCACTATAAAATCGCTATTTTCTAGGGAAACGGAGACAAAAAAGGTCCCAAACCTCTTTGACCTTCATCATATGTTAGTGAAGGATGCACTATGCATTAAAACAGATTTTTCATATTTTTGAATTTTTCTCAAAATCTATGGGCTAACCCCTACGAAAATACTGAATTTTTCGGTAAATGCTCTAATAATGAAGCATATGATAATTGGGGTTGTTTTAAAATTTCTAAACACATTCTACATTTTTATTAATGTATATTAAACTCATTTTCATGGTACATGGGCATCGGTTTAATTTTTGTCAATTAATTAGTAAAACTTCATAATACTCCCTAAATTGGTGGACTAACCACTATAAAATAGTTATTCTCTAGAAAAAAAAAGAAAAAAAAGGTCCCAAACCTCTTTGACCTTCGTCATATGTTAGTGAAGGATGCAACTATGCATTAAAACAAATTTTCATATTTTTGAATTTTTCTCAAAATCTATGGGCTAACCCCTACGAAAATACTGAATTTTTCGGTAAATGCTCTAATAATGAAGCATATGATCTTTGGGGTTGTTTTAAAATTTCTAAACACATTCTACATTTTTATTAATGTATATTAAACTCATTTTCATGGTACATGGGCATCGTTTTAATTTTTTGTCAATTAAATTAGTAAAACTTCATAATACTTCCTAAATTGGTGGACTAACCACTATAAAATCGCTATTTTCTAGGAAATGGAGACAACAAAAGTTCCAAACCTCTTTGACCTTCATCATATGTTAGTGAAGGATGCAACTATGCATTAAAACAATTTTTCATATTTTTGAATTTTTCTCAAAATCTATGGGCTAACCCCTACGAAAATACTGAATTTTTCGGTAAATGCTCTAATAATGAAGCATATGATAATTGGGGTTGTTTTAAAATTTCTAAACACATTCTACATTTTTATTAATGTATATTAAACTCATTTTCATGGTACATGGGCATCGTTTAATTTTTTGTCAATTAATTTAGTAAAACTTCATAATACTCCTAAATTGGTGGACTAACCACTATAAAATAGTTATTCTCTAGAAACACGGAGACAAAAAAGGTCCCAAACCTCTTTGACCTTCATCATATGTTAGTGAAGGATGCAACTATGCATTAAAATAAATTTTCATATTTTTGAATTTTTCTCAAAATCTATGGGCTAACCCCTACGAAAATACTGAATTTTCGGTAAATGCTCTAATAATGAAGCATATGATCTTTGGGGTTGTTTTAAAATTTCTAAACACATTCTACATTTGTATTAATGTATATTAAACTCATTTTCATGGTACATGGGCATCGTTTTAATTTTTTGTCAATTAATTAGTAAAACTTCATAATACTTCCTAAATTGGTGGACTAACCACTATAAAATCGCTATTTCTAGGAAATGGAGACAACAAAGTTCCAAACCTCTTTGACCTTCATCATATGTTAGTGAAGGATGCAATTATGCATTAAAACAGATTTTTCATATTTTTGAATTTTTCTCAAAATCTATGGGCTAACCCCTACGAAAATACTGAATTTTCGGTAAATGCTCTAATAATGAAGCATATGATATTGGGGTTGTTTAAAATTTCTAAACACATTCTACATTTTTATTAATGTATATTAAACTCATTTTCATGGTACATGGGCATCGGTTTAATTTTTTGTCAATTAATTTAGTAAAACTTCATAATACTCTCTAAATTGGTGGACTAACCACTATAAAATAGCTATTCTCTAGAAACACGGAGACAAAAAAGGCTCCAAACCTCTTTGACCTTCATCATATGTTAGTGAAGGATGCAACTATGCATTAAAACAAATTTTCATATTTTGAATTTTTCTCAAAATCTATGGGCTAACCCCTACGAAAATACTGATTTTTCGGTAAATGCTCTAATAATGAAGCATATGATCTTTGGGGTTGTTTTAAAATTTCTAAACACATTCTACATTTGTATTAATGTATATTAAACTCATTTTCATGGTACATGGGCATCGTTTTAATTTTTTGTCAATTAAATTAGTAAAACTTCATAATACTTCCTAAATTGGTGGACTAACCACTATAAAATCGTTATTTTCTAGGGAAATGGAGATAACAAAAGTTCCAAACCTCTTTGACCTTCATCATATGTTAGTGAAGGATGCAACTATGCATTAAAACAGATTTTTCATATTTTTGAATTTTTCTCAAAATCTATGGGCTAACCCCTACGAAAATACTGAATTTTTCGGTAAATGCTCTAATAATGAAGCATATGATAATTGGGGTTGTTTTAAAATTTCTAAACACATTCTACATTTTTATTAATGTATATTAAACTCATTTTCATGGTACATGGGCATCGGTTTAATTTTTTGTCAATTAATTTAGTAAAACTTCATAATACTCCCTAAATTGGTGGACTAACCACTATAAAATAGCTATTCTCTAGAAACACGGAGACAAAAAAGGTCCAAACCTCTTTGACCTTCATCATATGTTAGTGAAGGATGCAACTATGCATTTAAACAAATTTTCATATTTTTGAATTTTTCTCAAAATCTATGTGCTAACCTCTACGAAAATACTGAATTTTTCGGTAAATGCTCCAATAATGAAGCATATGATCTTCGGGTTGTTTTAAAATTTCTAAACACATTCTACATTTGTATTAATGTATATTAAACTCATTTTCATGGTACATGGGCATCGTTTTAATTTTTTGTCAATTAAATTAGTAAAACTTCATAATACTTCCTAAATTGGTGGACTAACCACTATAAAATCGCTATTTTCTAGGGAAATGGAGACAACAAAAGTTCCAAACCTCTTTGACCTTCATCATATGTTAGTGAAGGATGCAATTATGCATTAAAACAGATTTTTCATATTTTTGAATTTTTCTCAAAATCTATGGGCTAACCCCTACGAAAATACTGAATTTTTCGGTAAATGCTCTAATAATGAAGCATATGATAATTGGGGTTGTTTTAAAATTTCTAAACACATTCTACATTTTTATTAATGTATATTAAACTCATTTTCATGGTACATGGGCATCGGTTTAATTTTTTGTCAATTAATTTAGTAAAACTTCATAATACTCCCTAAATTGGTGGACTAACCACTATAAAATAGCTATTCTCTAGAAACACGGAGACAAAAAAGGTCCAAACCTCTTTGACCTTCATCATATGTTAGTGAAGGATGCAACTATGCATTAAAACAAAATTTTCATATTTTTGAATTTTTCTCAAAATCTATGGGCTAACCCCTACGAAAATACTGAATTTTTCGGTAAATGCTCTAATAATGAAGCATATGATCTTTGGGTTGTTTTAAAATTTCTAAACACATTCTACATTTTTATTAATGTATATTAAACTCATTTTCATGGTACATGGGCATCGTTTTAATTTTTTGTCAATTAATTAGTAAAACTTCATAATACTCTCCTAAATTGGTGGACTAACCACTATAAAATCGCTATTTCTAGGGAAATGGAGACAACAAAAGTTCCAAACCTCTTTGACCTTCATCATATGTTAGTGAAGGATGCAATTATGCATTAAAACAGATTTTTCATATTTTTGAATTTTTCTCAAAATCTATGGGCTAACCCCTACGAAAATACTGAATTTTTCGGTAAATGCTCTAATAATGAAGCATATGATAATTGGGGTTGTTTTAAAATTTCTAAACACATTCTACATTTTTATTAATGTATATTAAACTCATTTTCATGGTACATGGGCATCGGTTTAATTTTTTGTCAATTAATTTAGTAAAACTTCATAATACTCCCTAAATTGGTGGACTAACCACTATAAAATAGCTATTCTCTAGAAACACGGAGACAAAAAAGGTCCAAACCTCTTTGACCTTCATCATATGTTAGTGAAGGATGCAACTATGCATTAAAACAAAATTTTCATATTTTTGAATTTTTCTCAAAATCTATGGGCTAACCCCTACGAAAATACTGAATTTTTCGGTAAATGCTCTAATAATGAAGCATATGATCTTTGGGGTTGTTTTAAAATTTCTAAACACATTCTACATTTTTATTAATGTATATTAAACTCATTTTCATGGTACATGGGCATCGTTTTAATTTTTTGTCAATTAAATTAGTAAAACTTCATAATACTCCTAAATTGGTGGACTAACCACTATAAAATCGCTATTTCTAGAAAATGGAGACAACAAAAGTTCCAAACCTCTTTGACCTTCATCATATGTTAGTGAAGGATGCAACTATGCATTAAAACAAAATTTTCATATTTTTTTTTCTCAAAATCTATGGGCTAACCCCTACGAAAATACTGAATTTTTCGGTAAATGCTCTAATAATGAAGCATATGATAATTGGGGTTGTTTTAAAATTTCTAAACACATTCTACATTTTTATTAATGTATATTAAACTCATTTTCATGGTACATGGGCATCGTTTTAATTTTTTGTCAATTAATTTAGTAAAACTTCATAATACTCCCTAAATTGGTGGACTAACCACTATAAAATCGCTATTTTCTAGGGAAATGGAGACAACAAAGGTTCCAAACCTCTTTGACCTTCATCATATGTTAGTGAAGGATGCAACTATGCATTAAAAAAAAATTTCATATTTTTGAATTTTTCTCAAAATCTATGGGCTAACCCCTACGAAAATACTGAATTTTTCGGTAAATGCTCTAATAATGAAGCATATGATCTTTGGGGTTGTTTTAAAATTTCTAAACACATTCTACATTTTATTAATGTATATTAAACTCATTTTCATGGTACATGGGCATCGTTTTAATTTTTTGTCAATTAAATTAGTAAAACTTCATAATACTTCCTAAATTGGTGGACTAACCACTATAAAATCGCTATTTTCTAGGGAAATGGAGACAAAAAAGTTCCAAACCTCTTTGACCTTCATCATATGTTAGTGAAGGATGCAACTATGCATTAAAACAGATTTTTCATATTTTTGAATTTTTCTCAAAATCTATGGGCTAACCCCTACGAAAATACTGAATTTTTCGGTAAATGCTCTAATAATGAAGCATATGATAATTGGGGTTGTTTTAAAATTTCTAAACACATTCTACATTTGTATTAATGTATATTAAACTCATTTTCATGGTACATGGGCATCGTTTTAATTTTTTGTCAATTAATTAGTAAAACTTCATAATACTTCCTAAATTGGTGGACTAACCACTATAAAATCGCTATTTTCTAGAAAACGGAGACAACAAAAGTTCCAAACCTCTTTGACCTTCATCATATGTTAGTGAAGGATGCAACTATGCATTAAAACAAATTTTTCATATTTTTGAATTTTTCTCAAAATCTATGGGCTAACCCCTACGAAAATACTGAATTTTTCGGTAAATGCTCTAATAATGAAGCATATGATCTTTGGGGTTGTTTTAAAATTTCTAAACACATTCTACATTTTTATTAATGTATATTAAACTCATTTTCATGGTACATGGGCATCGTTTTAATTTTTGTCAATTAATTTAGTAAAACTTCATAATACTCCTAAATTGGTGGACTAACCACTATAAAATCGCTATTCTCTAGAAACACGGAGACAAAAAAGGTTCCAAACCTCTTTGACCTTCATCATATGTTAGTGAAGGATGCAACTATGCATTAAAACAAAATTTTCATATTTTTGAATTTTTCTCAAAATCTATGGGCTAACCCCTACGAAAATACTGAATTTTTCGGTAAATGCTCTAATAATGAAGCATATGATCTTTGGGGTTGTTTTAAAATTTCTAAACACATTCTACATTTTATTAATGTATATTAAACCCACTTTCATGGTACATGGGCATCATTTTAATTTTTTGTCAATTAATTTAGTAAAACTTCATAATACTCCCTAAATTGGTGGACTAACCACTATAAAATAGCTATTTTCTAGAAACACGGAGACAAAAAAGGTTCCAAACCTCTTTGACCTTCATCATATGTTAGTGAAGGATGCAACTATGCATTAAAACAAAATTTTCATATTTTTGAATTTTTCTCAAAATCTATGGGCTAACCCCTACGAAAATACTGAATTTTTCGGTAAATGCTCTAATAATGAAGCATATGATCTTTGGGGTTGTTTTAAAATTTCTAAACACATTCTACATTTTATTAATGTATATTAAACTCATTTTCATGGTACATGGGCATCGTTTTAATTTTTTGTCAATTAAATTAGTAAAACTTCATAATACTCCTAAATTGGTGGACTAACCACTATAAAATCGCTATTTTCTAGGGAAATGGAGACAACAAAAGTTCCAAACCTCTTTGACCTTCATCATATGTTAGTGAAGGATGCAACTATGCATTAAAACAGATTTTTCATATTTTTGAATTTTTCTCAAAATCTATGGGCTAACCCCTACGAAAATACTGAATTTTTCGGTAAATGCTCTAATAATGAAGCATATGATCTTGGGGTTGTTTTAAAATTTCTAAACACATTCTACATTTGTATTAATGTATATTAAACTCATTTTCATGGTACATGGGCATCGTTTAATTTTTTGTCAATTAATTTAGTAAAACTTCATAATACTCCTAAATTGGTGGACTAACCACTATAAAATCGCTATTTTCTAGGGAAATGGAGACAACAAAAGTTCCAAACCTCTTTGACCTTCATCATATGTTAGTGAAGGATGCAACTATGCATTAAAACAGATTTTCATATTTTTGAATTTTTCTCAAAATCTATGGGCTAACCCCTACGAAAATACTGAATTTTTCGGTAAATGCTCTAATAATGAAGCATATGATCTTTGGGGTTGTTTTAAAATTTCTAAACACATTCTACATTTGTATTAATGTATATTAAACTCATTTTCATGGTACATGGGCATCGTTTAATTTTTTGTCAATTAAATTAGTAAAACTTCATAATACTCCTAAATTGGTGGACTAACCACTATAAAATCGCTATTCTCTAGAAACACGGAGACAAAAAAGGTCCAAACCTCTTTGACCTTCATCATATGTTAGTGAAGGATGCAACTATGCATTAAAACAAATTTTCATATTTTTGAATTTTTCTCAAAATCTATGGGCTAACCCCTACGAAAATACTGAATTTTTCGGTAAATGCTCTAATAATGAAGCATATGATCTTTGGGGTTGTTTTAAAATTTCTAAACACATTCTACATTTGTATTAATGTATATTAAACTCATTTTCATGGTACATGGGCATCGTTTTAATTTTTTGTCAATTAATTAGTAAAACTTCATAATACTTCCTAAATTGGTGGACTAACCACTATAAAATCGCTATTTTCTAGGAAATGGAGACAACAAAAGTTCCAAACCTCTTTGACCTTCATCATATGTTAGTGAAGGATGCAACTATGCATTAAAACAAAATTTTCATATTTTTGAATTTTTCTCAAAATCTATGGGCTAACCCCTACGAAAATACTGAATTTTTCGGTAAATGCTCTAATAATGAAGCATATGATAATTGGGGTTGTTTTAAAATTTCTAAACACATTCTACATTTTTATTAATGTATATTAAACTCATTTTCATGGTACATGGGCATCGGTTTAATTTTTTGTCAATTAATTTAGTAAAACTTCATAATACTCCCTAAATTGGTGGACTAACCACTATAAAATAGTTATTCTCTAGAAACACGGAGACAAAAAAGGTTCCCAAACCTCTTTGACCTTCATCATATGTTAGTGAAGGATGCAACTATGCATTAAATAAAATTTTCATATTTTTGAATTTTTCTCAAAATCTATGGGCTAACCCCTACGAAAATACTGAATTTTTCGGTAAATGCTCTAATAATGAAGCATATGATCTTTGGGGTTGTTTTAAAATTTCTAAACACATTCTACATTTGTATTAATGTATATTAAACTCATTTTCATGGTACATGGGCATCGTTTTAATTTTTTGTCAATTAAATTAGTAAAACTTCATAATACTTCCTAAATTGGTGGACTAACCACTATAAAATCGCTATTTTCTAGGGAAATGGAGACAACAAAAGTTCCAAACCTCTTTGACCTTCATCATATGTTAGTGAAGGATGCAACTATGCATTAAAACAGATTTTTCATATTTTTGAATTTTTCTCAAAATCTATGGGCTAACCCCTACGAAAATACTGAATTTTTCGGTAAATGCTCTAATAATGAAGCATATGATAATTGGGGTTGTTTTAAAATTTCTAAACACATTCTACATTTTTATTAATGTATATTAAACTCATTTTCATGGTACATGGGCATCGGTTTAATTTTTTGTCAATTAATTTAGTAAAACTTCATAATACTCCCTAAATTGGTGGACTAACCACTATAAAATCGCTATTCTCTAGAAAACGGAGACAAAAAAGTTCCAAACCTCTTTGACCTTCATCATATGTTAGTGAAGGATGCAACTATGCATTAAAACAAATTTTCATATTTTTGAATTTTTCTCAAAATCTATGGGCTAACCCCTACGAAAATACTGAATTTTTCGGTAAATGCTCTAATAATGAAGCATATGATCTTTGGGGTTGTTTTTAAATTTATAAACACATTCTACATTTTTGTTAATACTTATTAAACTCATATTCATGGTACATGGGCATCGTTTTAATTTTTTGTCACTTAATTTAGTAAAATTTCATAATACTTCCTAAATTAAATTGGTGGACTAACCACAATAAAATCGCTATTTTCTAGGGAAATAGAGACAACAAAAGTTCCAAACCTCTTTGACCTCCATCATATGTTAGTGAAGGATGCAACTATGCATTAAAACAAATTTTTATATTTTTGAATTTTTCTCAAAATCTATGGGCTAACCCCTACGAAAATACTGAATTTTCGGTAAATGCTCTAATAATGAAGCATATGATCTTTGGGGTTGTTTTAAAATTTCTAAACACATTCTACATTTTTATTAATGTATATTAAACTCATTTTCATGGTACATGGGCATCGGTTTAATTTTTTGTCAATTAATTTAGTAAAACTTCATAATACTTCCTAAATTGGTGGACTAACCACTATAAAATCGCTATTTTCTAGGAAAGGAGACAACAAAAAGTTCCAAACCTCTTTGACCTTCATCATATGTTAGTGAAGGATGCAACTATGCATTAAAACAGATTTTCATATTTTTGAATTTTTCTCAAAATCTATGGGCTAACCCCTACGAAAATACTGAATTTTTCGGTAAATGCTCTAATAATGAAGCATATGATCTTTGGGGTTGTTTTAAAATTTCTAAACACATTCTACATTTTTATTAATGTATATTAAACTCATTTTCATGGTACATGGGCATCGGTTTAATTTTTTGTCAATTAATTAGTAAAACTTCATAATACTTCCTAAATTGGTGGACTAACCACTATAAAATCGCTATTTTCTAGGAAATGGAGACAAACAAAAGTTCCAAACCTCTTTGACCTTCATCATATGTTAGTGAAGGATGCAACTATGCATTAAAACAAATTTTTCATATTTTTGAATTTTTCTCAAAATCTATGGGCTAACCCCTACGAAAATACTGAATTTTTCGGTAAATGCTCTAATAATGAAGCATATGATAATTGGGGTTGTTTTAAAATTTCTAAACACATTCTACATTTTATTAATGTATATTAAACTCATTTTCATGGTACATGGGCATCGTTTAATTTTTTGTCAATTAATTTAGTAAAACTTCATAATACTTCCTAAATTGGTGGACTAACCACTATAAAATCGCTATTTTCTAGGGAAATGGAGACAACAAAAGTTCCAAACCTCTTTGACCTTCATCATATGTTAGTGAAGGATGCAACTATGCATTAAAACAGATTTTTCATATTTTTGAATTTTTCTCAAAATCTATGGGCTAACCCCTACGAAAATACTGAATTTTTCGGTAAATGCTCTAATAATGAAGCATATGATAATTGGGGTTGTTTTAAAATTTCTAAACACATTCTACATTTTTATTAATGTATATTAAACTCATTTTCATGGTACATGGGCATCGGTTTAATTTTTTGTCAATTAATTTAGTAAAACTTCATAATACTCCCTAAATTGGTGGACTAACCACTATAAAATCGCTATTTCTAGGAAACGGAGACAACAAAAGTTCCAAACCTCTTTGACCTTCATCATATGTTAGTGAAGGATGCAACTATGCATTAAAACAGATTTTTCATATTTTTGAATTTTTCTCAAAATCTATGGGCTAACCCCTACGAAAATACTGAATTTTTCGGTAAATGCTCTAATAATGAAGCATATGATCTTTGGGGTTGTTTTAAAATTTCTAAACACATTCTACATTTTTATTAATGTATATTAAACTCATTTTCATGGTACATGGGCATCGGTTTAATTTTTTGTCAATTAATTAGTAAAACTTCATAATACTTCCTAAATTGGTGGACTAACCACTATAAAATCGCTATTTTCTAGGAAATGGAGACAACAAAAGTTCCAAACCTCTTTGACCTTCATCATATGTTAGTGAAGGATGCAACTATGCATTAAAACAGATTTTTCATATTTTTGAATTTTTCTCAAAATCTATGGGCTAACCCCTACGAAAATACTGAATTTTTCGGTAAATGCTCTAATAATGAAGCATATGATAATTGGGGTTGTTTTAAAATTTCTAAACACATTCTACATTTTTATTAATGTATATTAAACTCATTTTCATGGTACATGGGCATCGGTTTAATTTTTTGTCAATTAATTTAGTAAAACTTCATAATACTTCCTAAATTGGTGGACTAACCACTATAAAATCGCTATTTTCTAGGGAAATGGAGACAAAAAAGTTCCAAACCTCTTTGACCTTCATCATATGTTAGTGAAGGATGCAACTATGCATTAAAACAAATTTTTCATATTTTTGAATTTTTCTCAAAATCTATGGGCTAACCCCTACGAAAATACTGAATTTTTCGGTAAATGCTCTAATAATGAAGCATATGATAATTGGGGTTGTTTTAAAATTTCTAAACACATTCTACATTTTTATTAATGTATATTAAACTCATTTTCATGGTACATGGGCATCGTTTAATTTTTGTCAATTAATTAGTAAAACTTCATAATACTTCCTAAATTGGTGGACTAACCACTATAAAATCGCTATTTTCTAGGAAATGGAGACAACAAAAGTTCCAAACCTCTTTGACCTTCATCATATGTTAGTGAAGGATGCAACTATGCATTAAAACAGATTTTCATATTTTTGAATTTTTCTCAAAATCTATGGGCTAACCCCTACGAAAATACTGAATTTTTCGGTAAATGCTCTAATAATGAAGCATATGATAATTGGGGTTGTTTTAAAATTTCTAAACACATTCTACATTTTTATTAATGTATATTAAACTCATTTTCATGGTACATGGGCATCGTTTTAATTTTTTGTCAATTAAATTAGTAAAACTTCATAATACTCCTAAATTGGTGGACTAACCACTATAAAATCGCTATTTTCTAGGGAAATGGAGACAACAAAAGTTCCAAACCTCTTTGACCTTCATCATATGTTAGTGAAGGATGCAACTATGCATTAAAACAAATTTTTCATATTTTTGAATTTTTCTCAAAATCTATGGGCTAACCCCTACGAAAATACTGAATTTTTCGGTAAATGCTATAATAATGAAGCATATGATAATTGGGGTTGTTTTAAAATTTCTAAACACATTCTACATTTTTATTAATGTATATTAAACTCATTTTCATGGTACATGGGCATCGTTTAATTTTTTGTCAATTAATTTAGTAAAACTTCATAATACTTCCTAAATTGGTGGACTAACCACTATAAAATCGCTATTTTCTAGGAAATGGAGACAAAAAAGTTCCAAACCTCTTTGACCTTCATCATATGTTAGTGAAGGATGCAACTATGCATTAAAACAGATTTTTCATATTTTTGAATTTTTCTCAAAATCTATGGGCTAACCCCTACGAAAATACTGAATTTTTCGGTAAATGCTCTAATAATGAAGCATATGATAATTGGGGTTGTTTTAAAATTTCTAAACACATTCTACATTTTTATTAATGTATATTAAACTCATTTTCATGGTACATGGGCATCGTTTTAATTTTTTGTCAATTAAATTAGTAAAACTTCATAATACTCCTAAATTGGTGGACTAACCACTATAAAATCGCTATTTTCTAGGGAAATGGAGACAACAAAAGTTCCAAACCTCTTTGACCTTCATCATATGTTAGTGAAGGATGCAATTATGCATTAAAACAGATTTTTCATATTTTTGAATTTTTCTCAAAATCTATGGGCTAACCCCTACGAAAATACTGAATTTTTCGGTAAATGCTATAATAATGAAGCATATGATAATTGGGGTTGTTTTAAAATTTCTAAACACATTCTACATTTTTATTAATGTATATTAAACTCATTTTCATGGTACATGGGCATCGGTTTAATTTTTTGTCAATTAAATTAGTAAAACTTCATAATACATCCTAAATTGGTGGACTAACCACTATAAAATCGCTATTTTCTAGGGAAATGGAGACAACAAAAGTTCCAAACCTCTTTGACCTTCATCATATGTTAGTGAAGGATGCAATTATGCATTAAAACAGATTTTTCATATTTTTGAATTTTTCTCAAAATCTATGGGCTAACCCCTACGAAAATACTGAATTTTTCGGTAAATGCTCTAATAATGAAGCATATGATAATTGGGGTTGTTTTAAAATTTCTAAACACATTCTACATTTTTATTAATGTATATTAAACTCATTTTCATGGTACATGGGCATCGTTTTAATTTTTTGTCAATTAAATTAGTAAAACTTCATAATACTCCTAAATTGGTGGACTAACCACTATAAAATCGCTATTTTCTAGGGAAATGGAGACAACAAAAGTTCCAAACCTCTTTGACCTTCATCATATGTTAGTGAAGGATGCACTATGCATTAAAACAGATTTTTCATATTTTTGAATTTTTCTCAAAATCTATGGGCTAACCCCTACGAAAATACTGAATTTTTCGGTAAATGCTCTAATAATGAAGCATATGATCTTTGGGTTGTTTTAAAATTTCTAAACACATTCTACATTTTTATTAATGTATATTAAACTCATTTTCATGGTACATGGGCATCGGTTTAATTTTTTGTCAATTAATTTAGTAAAACTTCATAATACTTCCTAAATTGGTGGACTAACCACTATAAAATCGCTATTTTCTAGGGAAATGGAGACAACAAAGTTCCAAACCTCTTTGACCTTCATCATATGTTAGTGAAGGATGCAATTATGCATTAAAACAGATTTTTCATATTTTTGAATTTTTCTCAAAATCTATGGGCTAACCCCTACGAAAATACTGAATTTTTCGGTAAATGCTATAATAATGAAGCATATGATAATTGGGGTTGTTTTAAAATTTCTAAACACATTCTACATTTTTATTAATGTATATTAAACTCATTTTCATGGTACATGGGCATCGGTTTAATTTTTTGTCAATTAAATTAGTAAAACTTCATAATACATCCTAAATTGGTGGACTAACCACTATAAAATCGCTATTTTCTAGGGAAATGGAGACACAAAAGTTCCAAACCTCTTTGACCTTCATCATATTAGTGAAGGATGCAATTATGCATTAAAACAGATTTTTCATATTTTTGAATTTTTCTCAAAATCTATGGGCTAACGAAAATACTGAATTTTTCGGTAAATGCTCTAATAATGAAGCATATGATCTTTGGGGCTGTTTTAAAATTTCTAAACACATTCTACATTTTTATTAATGTATATTAAACTCATTTTCATGGTACATGGGCATCGGTTTAATTTTTTGTCAATTAAATTAGTAAAACTTCATAATACTTCCTAAATTGGTGGACTAACCACTATAAAATCGCTATTTTCTAGGGAAATGGAGACAACAAAAGTTCCAAACCTCTTTGACCTTCATCATATGTTAGTGAAGGATGCAATTATGCATTAAAACAGATTTTTCATATTTTTGAATTTTTCTCAAAATCTATGGGCTAACCCCTACGAAAATACTGAATTTTTCGGTAAATGCTATAATAATGAAGCATATGATAATTGGGGTTGTTTTAAAATTTCTAAACACATTCTACATTTTTATTAATGTATATTAAACTCATTTTCATGGTACATGGGCATCGTTTTAATTTTTTGTCAATTAAATTAGTAAAACTTCATAATACTCCTAAATTGGTGGACTAACCACTATAAAATAGTTATTCTCTAGAAACACGGAGACAAAAAAGTTCCAAACCTCTTTGACCTTCATCATATGTTAGTGAAGGATGCAACTATGCATTAAAACAAAATTTTCATATTTTTGAATTTTTCTCAAAATCTATGGGCTAACCCCTACGAAAATACTGAATTTTTCGGTAAATGCTCTAATAATGAAGCATATGATCTTTGGGGTTGTTTTAAAATTTCTAAACACATTCTACATTTTTATTAATGTATATTAAACTCATTTTCATGGTACATGGGCATCGTTTTAATTTTTTGTCAATTAAATTTGTAAAACTTCATAATACTTCCTAAATTGGTGGACTAACCACTATAAAATCGCTATTTTCTAGGGAAATGGAGACACAAAAGTTCCAAACCTCTTTGACCTTCATCATATGTTAGTGAAGGATGCAATTATGCATTAAAACAAATTTTTCATATTTTTGAATTTTTCTCAAAATCTATGGGCTAACCCCTACGAAAATACTGAATTTTTCGGTAAATGCTCTAATAATGAAGCATATGATAATTGGGGTTGTTTTAAAATTTCTAAACACATTCTACATTTTATTAATGTATATTAAACTCATTTTCATGGTACATGGGCATCGTTTTAATTTTTTGTCAATTAAATTAGTAAAACTTCATAATACTCCTAAATTGGTGGACTAACCACTATAAAATCGCTATTTTCTAGGGAAATGGAGACAACAAAAGTTCCAAACCTCTTTGACCTTCATCATATGTTAGTGAAGGATGCAACTATGCATTAAAACAGATTTTTCATATTTTTGAATTTTTCTCAAAATCTATGGGCTAACCCCTACGAAAATACTGAATTTTTCGGTAAATGCTCTAATAATGAAGCATATGATCTTTGGGGTTGTTTTAAAATTTCTAAACACATTCTACATTTTTATTAATGTATATTAAACTCATTTTCATGGTACATGGGCATCGTTTTAATTTTTTGTCAATTAATTTAGTAAAACTTCATAATACTCCCTAAATTGGTGGACTAACCACTATAAAATCGCTATTTTCTAGGGAAATGGAGACAACAAAAGTTCCAAACCTCTTTGACCTTCATCATATGTTAGTGAAGGATGCAATTATGCATTAAAACAGATTTTTCATATTTTTGAATTTTTCTCAAAATCTATGGGCTAACCCCTACGAAAATACTGATTTTTCGGTAAATGCTATAATAATGAAGCATATGATAATTGGGGTTGTTTTAAAATTTCTAAACACATTCTACATTTTTATTAATGTATATTAAACTCATTTTCATGGTACATGGGCATCGTTTAATTTTTTGTCAATTAATTTAGTAAAACTTCATAATACTTCCTAAATTGGTGGACTAACCACTATAAAATCGCTATTTTCTAGGGAAATGGAGACAAAAAAGTTCCAAACCTCTTTGACCTTCATCATATGTTAGTGAAGGATGCAATTATGCATTAAAACAGATTTTTCATATTTTGAATTTTTCTCAAAATCTATGGGCTAACCCCTACGAAAATACTGAATTTTTCGGTAAATGCTATAATAATGAAGCATATGATAATTGGGGTTGTTTTAAAATTTCTAAACACATTCTACATTTTATTAATGTATATTAAACTCATTTTCATGGTACATGGGCATCGTTTAATTTTTTGTCAATTAATTTAGTAAAACTTCATAATACTCCCTAAATTGGTGGACTAACCACTATAAAATAGTTATTCTCTAGAAACACGGAGACAAAAAAGTTCCAAACCTCTTTGACCTTCATCATATGTTAGTGAAGGATGCAACTATGCATTAAAACAAAATTTTCATATTTTGAATTTTTCTCAAAATCTATGGGTTAACCCTTACGAAAATACTGAATTTTTCGGTAAATGCTCTAATAATGAAGCATATGATCTTTGGGGTTGTTTTAAAATTTCTAAACACATTCTACATTTTTATTAATGTATATTAAACTCATTTTCATGGTACATGGGCATCGTTTTAATTTTTTGTCAATTAAATTAGTAAAACTTCATAATACTTCCTAAATTGGTGGACTAACCACTATAAAATCGCTATTTTCTAGGGAAATGGAGACAACAAAAGTTCCAAACCTCTTTGACCTTCATCATATGTTAGTGAAGGATGCAATTATGCATTAAAACAAATTTTCATATTTTTGAATTTTTCTCAAAATCTATGGGCTAACCCCTACGAAAATACTGAATTTTTCGGTAAATGCTCTAATAATGAAGCATATGATAATTGGGGTTGTTTTAAAATTTCTAAACACATTCTACATTTTTATTAATGTATATTAAACTCATTTTCATGGTACATGGGCATCGTTTTAATTTTTTGTCAATTAATTAGTAAAACTTCATAATACTCCTAAATTGGTGGACTAACCACTATAAAATCGCTATTTTCTAGGGAAATGGAGACAACAAAAGTTCCAAACCTCTTTGACCTTCATCATATGTTAGTGAAGGATGCAATTATGCATTAAAACAGATTTTCATATTTTTGAATTTTTCTCAAAATCTATGGGCTAACCCCTACGAAAATACTGATTTTTCAGTAAATGATCTAATAATGAAGCATATGATAATTGGGGTTGTTTTAAAATTTCTAAACACATTCTACATTTTTATTAATGTATATTAAACTCATTTTCATGGTACATGGGCATCGTTTAATTTTTTGTCAATTAATTTAGTAAAACTTCATAATACTCCTAAATTGGTGGACTAACCACTATAAAATCGCTATTTTCTAGGGAAATGGAGACAAAAAAAGTTCCAAACCTCTTTGACCTTCATCATATGTTAGTGAAGGATGCAATTATGCATTAAAACAGATTTTTCATATTTTTGAATTTTTCTCAAAATCTATGGGCTAACCCCTACGAAAATACTGAATTTTTCGGTAAATGCTATAATAATGAAGCATATGATAATTGGGGTTGTTTTAAAATTTCTAAACACATTCTACATTTTTATTAATGTATATTAAACTCATTTTCATGGTACATGGGCATCGTTTAATTTTTTGTCAATTAATTTAGTAAAACTTCATAATACTTCCTAAATTGGTGGACTAACCACTATAAAATCGCTATTTTCTAGGGAAATGGAGACAACAAAAGTTCCAAACCTCTTTGACCTTCATCATATGTTAGTGAAGGATGCAACGATGCATTAAAACAAATTTTTCATATTTTTGAATTTTTCTCAAAATCTATGGGCTAACCCCTACGAAAATACTGAATTTTTCGGTAAATGCTCTAATAATGAAGCATATGATAATTGGGGTTGTTTTAAAATTTCTAAACACATTCTACATTTTTATTAATGTATATTAAACTCATTTTCATGGTACATGGGCATCGTTTTAATTTTTTGTCAATTAATTAGTAAAACTTCATAATACTCCTAAATTGGTGGACTAACCACTATAAAATCGCTATTTTCTAGGGAAATGGAGACAACAAAAGTTCCAAACCTCTTTGACCTTCATCATATGTTAGTGAAGGATGCAATTATGCATTAAAACAGATTTTTCATATTTTTGAATTTTTCTCAAAATCTATGGGCTAACCCCTACGAAAATACTGAATTTTTCGGTAAATGCTATAATAATGAAGCATATGATAATTGGGGTTGTTTTAAAATTTCTAAACACATTCTACATTTTTATTAATGTATATTAAACTCATTTTCATGGTACATGGGCATCGTTTAATTTTTTGTCAATTAATTTAGTAAAACTTCATAATACTTCCTAAATTGGTGGACTAACCACTATAAAATCGCTATTTTCTAGGGAAATGGAGACAAAAAAAGTTCCAAACCTCTTTGACCTTCATCATATGTTAGTGAAGGATGCAATTATGCATTAAAACAGATTTTTCATATTTTTGAATTTTTCTCAAAATCTATGGGCTAACCCCTACGAAAATACTGAATTTTTCGGTAAATGCTATAATAATGAAGCATATGATAATTGGGGTTGTTTTAAAATTTCTAAACACATTCTACATTTTTATTAATGTATATTAAACTCATTTTCATGGTACATGGGCATCGGTTTAATTTTTTGTCAATTAATTTAGTAAAACTTCATAATACTCCCTAAATTGGTGGACTAACCACTATAAAATAGTTATTCTCTAGAAACACGGAGACAAAAAAGTCCCAAACCTCTTTGTCATTCATCATATGTTAGTGAAGGATGCAACTATGCATTAAAACAAAATTTTTCATATTTTTAAATTTTTCTCAAAATCTATGGGCTAACCCCTACGAAAATACTGAATTTTTCGGTAAATGCTCTAATAATGAAGCATATGATCTTTGGGGTTGTTTTAAAATTTCTAAACACATTCTACATTTTTATTAATGTATATTAAACTCATTTTCATGGTACATGGGCATCGTTTTAATTTTTTGTCAATTAAATTAGTAAAACTTCATAATACTTCCTAAATTGGTGGACTAACCACTATAAAATCGCTATTTTCTAGGGAAATGGAGACAACAAAAGTTCCAAACCTCTTTGACCTTCATCATATGTTAGTGAAGGATGCAATATGCATTAAAACAGATTTTTCATATTTTTGAATTTTTCTCAAAATCTATGGGCTAACCCCTACGAAAATACTGAATTTTTCGGTAAATGCTCTAATAATGAAGCATATGATAATTGGGGTTGTTTTAAAATTTCTAAACACATTCTACATTTTATTAATGTATATTAAACTCATTTTCATGGTACATGGGCATCGTTTAATTTTTTGTCAATTAATTTAGTAAAACTTCATAATACTTCCTAAATTGGTGGACTAACCACTATAAAATCGCTATTTTCTAGGGAAATGGAGACAACAAAAGTTCCAAACCTCTTTGACCTTCATCATATGTTAGTGAAGGATGCAATTATGCATTAAAACAGAATTTTCATATTTTTGAATTTTTCTCAAAATCTATGGGCTAACCCCTACGAAAATACTGAATTTTTCGGTAAATGCTATAATAATGAAGCATATGATAATTGGGGTTGTTTTAAAATTTCTAAACACAATCTACATTTCTATTAATGTATATTAAACTCATTTTCATGGTACATGGGCATCGGTTTAATTTTTTGTCAATTAAATTAGTAAAACTTCATAATACTCCCTAAATTGGTGGACTAACCACTATAAAATAGTTATTCTCTAGAAACACGGAGACAAAAAAGTCCCAAACCTCTTTGACCTTCATCATATGTTAGTGAAGGATGCAACTATGCATTAAAACAAAATTTTCATATTTTTAAATTTTTCTCAAAATCTATGGGCTAACTCCTACGAAAATACTGAATTTTCGGTAAATGCTCTAATAATGAAGCATATGATCTTTGGGGTTGTTTTAAAATTTCTAAACACATTCTACATTTTATTAAAATTCTACATTCTACATTTTATTAATGTATATTAAACTCATTTTCATGGTACATGGGCATCGGTTTAATTTTTTGTCAATTAATTTAGTAAAACTTCATAATACTTCCTAAATTGGTGGACTAACCACTATAAAATCGCTATTTTCTAGGGAAATGGAGACAACAAAAGTTCCAAACCTCTTTGACCTTCATCATATGTTAGTGAAGGATGCAATTATGCATTAAAACAGATTTTTCATATTTTTGAATTTTTCTCAAAATCTATGGGCTAACCCCTACGAAAATACTGAATTTTCGGTAAATGCTATAATAATGAAGCATATGATAATTGGGGTTGTTTTAAAATTTCTAAACACATTCTACATTTTTATTAATGTATATTAAACTCATTTTCATGGTACATGGGCATCGGTTTAATTTTTTGTCAATTAATTTAGTAAAACTTCATAATACTCCCTAAATTGGTGGACTAACCACTATAAAATAGTTATTCTCTAGAAACACGGAGACAAAAAAGTCCCAAACCTCTTTGACCTTCATCATATGTTAGTGAAGGATGCAACTATGCATTAAAACAAAATTTTCATATTTTTGAATTTTTCTCAAAATCTATGGGCTAACCCCTACGAAAATACTGAATTTTTCGGTAAATGCTCTAATAATGAAGCATATGATCTTTGGGGTTGTTTTAAAATTTCTAAACACATTCTACATTTTATTAATGTATATTAAACTCATTTTCATGGTACATGGGCATCGTTTTAAGTTTTTTGTCAATTAAATTAGTAAAACTTCATAATACTTCCTAAATTGGTGGACTAACCACTATAAAATCGCTATTTTCTAGGGAAATGGAGACAACAAAAGTTCCAAACCTCTTTGACCTTCATCATATGTTAGTGAAGGATGCAATTATGCATTAAAACAGATTTTTCATATTTTTGAATTTTTCTCAAAATCTATGGGCTAACCCCTACGAAAATACTGAATTTTTCGGTAAATGCTATAATAATGAAGCATATGATAATTGGGGTTGTTTTAAAATTTCTAAACACATTCTACATTTTTATTAATGTATATTAAACTCATTTTCATGGTACATGGGCATCGGTTTAATTTTTTGTCAATTAATTTAGTAAAACTTCATAATACTCCCTAAATTGGTGGACTAACCACTATAAAATCACTATTCTCTAGAAACACGGAGACAAAAAAGGTCCCAAACCTCTTTGACCTTCATCATATGTTAGTGAAGGATGCAACTATGCATTAAAACAAAATTTTCATATTTTTGAATTTTTCTCAAAATCTATGGGCTAACCCCTACGAAAATACTGAATTTTTCGGTAAATGCTCTAATAATGAAGCATATGATCTTTGGGGTTGTTTTAAAATTTCTAAACACATTCTACATTTTTATTAATGTATATTAAACTCATTTTCATGGTACATGGGCATCGGTTTAATTTTTTGTCAATTAATTTAGTAAAACTTCATAATACTCCCTAAATTGGTGGACTAACCACTATAAAATCGCTATTCTCTAGAACACGGAGACAAAAAAGGTCCCAAACCTCTTTGACCTTCATCATATGTTAGTGAAGGATGCAACTATGCATTAAAACAAATTTTCATATTTTTGAATTTTTCTCAAAATCTATGGGAACCCCTACGAAAATACTGAATTTTTTGGTAAATGCTCTAATAATGAAGCATATGATCTTTGGGGTTGTTTTAAAATTTCTAAACACATTCTACATTTGTATTAATGTATATTAAACTCATTTTCATGGTACATGGGCATCGTTTTAATTTTTTGTCAATTAATTAGTAAAACTTCATAATACTTCCTAAATTGGTGGACTAACCACTATAAAATCGCTATTTTCTAGGGAAATGGAGACAAAAAAAGTTCCAAACCTCTTTGACCTTCATCATATGTTAGTGAAGGATGCAATTATGCATTAAAACAGATTTTTCATATTTTTGAATTTTTCTCAAAATCTATGGGCTAACCCCTACGAAAATACTGAATTTTTCGGTAAATGCTATAATAATGAAGCATATGATAATTGGGGTTGTTTTAAAATTTCTAAACACATTCTACATTTTATTAATGTATATTAAACTCATTTTCATGGTACATGGGCATCGGTTTAATTTTTTGTCAATTAATTTAGTAAAACTTCATAATACTCCTAAATTGGTGGACTAACCACTATAAAATAGTTATTCTCTAAACACGGAGACAAAAAAAGTTCCAAACCTCTTTGACCTTCATCATATGTTAGTGAAGGATGCAACTATGCATTAAAACAAAATTTTCATATTTTGAATTTTTCTCAAAATCTATGGGCTAACCCCTACGAAAATACTGAATTTTTCGGTAAATGCTCTAATAATGAAGCATATGATCTTGGGGTTGTTTTAAAATTTCTAAACACATTCTACATTTTTATTAATGTATATTAAACTCATTTTCATGGTACATGGGCATCGTTTTAATTTTTTGTCAATTAAATTAGTAAAACTTCATAATACTTCCTAAATTGGTGGACTAACCACTATAAAATCGCTATTTTCTAGGGAAATGGAGACAACAAAAGTTCCAAACCTCTTTGACCTTCATCATATGTTAGTGAAGGATGCAATTATGCATTAAAACAAATTTTTCATATTTTTGAATTTTTCTCAAAATCTATGGGCTAACCCCTACGAAAATACTGATGAATTTTCGGTAAATGCTCTAATAATGAAGCATATGATAATTGGGGTTGTTTTAAAATTTCTAAACACATTCTACATTTTATTAATGTATATTAAACTCATTTTCATGGTACATGGGCATCGTTTAATTTTTTGTCAATTAATTAGTAAAACTTCATAATACTCCTAAATTGGTGGACTAACCACTATAAAATCGCTATTTTCTAGGGAAATGGAGACAACAAAAGTTCCAAACCTCTTTGACCTTCATCATATGTTAGTGAAGGATGCAAATTATGCATTAAAACAGATTTTTCATATTTTGAATTTTTCTCAAAATCTATGGTCTAACCCCTACGAAAATACTGAATTTTTCGGTAAATGCTATAATAATGAAGCATATGATAATTGGGGTTGTTTTAAAATTTCTAAACACATTCTACATTTTTATTAATGTATATTAAACTCATTTTCATGGTACATGGGCATCGTTTAATTTTTTGTCAATTAATTTAGTAAAACTTCATAATACTTCCTAAATTGGTGGACTAACCACTATAAAATCGCTATTTTCTAGGGAAATGGAGACAAAAAAAGTTCCAAACCTCTTTGACCTTCATCATATGTTAGTGAAGGATGCAACTATGCATTAAAAAAGATTTTCATATTTTTGAATTTTTCTCAAAATCTATGGGCTAACCCCTACGAAAATACTGAATTTTCGGTAAATGCTATAATAATGAAGCATATGATAATTGGGGTTGTTTTAAAATTTCTAAACACATTCTACATTTTTATTAATGTATATTAAACTCATTTTCATGGTACATGGGCATCGTTTAATTTTTTGTCAATTAATTAGTAAAACTTCATAATACTTCCTAAATTGGTGGACTAACCACTATAAAATCGCTATTTTCTAGGGAAATGGAGACAACAAAAGTTCCAAACCTCTTTGACCTTCATCATATGTTAGTGAAGGATGCAATATGCATTAAAACAGATTTTTCATATTTTTGAATTTTTCTCAAAATCTATGGGCTAACCCCTACGAAAATACTGAATTTTTCGGTAAATGCTCTAATAATGAAGCATATGATAATTGGGGTTGTTTTAAAATTTCTAAACACATTCTACATTTTTATTAATGTATATTAAACTCATTTTCATGGTACATGGGCATCGTTTTAATTTTTTGTCAATTAAATTAGTAAAACTTCATAATACTCCTAAATTGGTGGACTAACCACTATAAAATCGCTATTTTCTAGGGAAATGGAGACAACAAAAGTTCCAAACCTCTTTGACCTTCATCATATGTTAGTGAAGGATGCAACTATGCATTAAAACAGATTTTTCATATTTTTGAATTTTTCTCAAAATCTATGGGCTAACCCCTACGAAAATACTGAATTTTTCGGTAAATGCTATAATAATGAAGCATATGATAATTGGGGTTGTTTTAAAATTTCTAAACACATTCTACATTTTATTAATGTATATTAAACTCATTTTCATGGTACATGGGCATCGGTTTAATTTTTTGTCAATTAATTTAGTAAAACTTCATAATACTTCCTAAATTGGTGGACTAACCACTATAAAATCGCTATTTTCTAGGAAATGGAGACAAAAAAGTTCCAAACCTCTTTGACCTTCATCATATGTTAGTGAAGGATGCAACTATGCATTAAAACAGATTTTCATATTTTTGAATTTTTCTCAAAATCTATGGGCTAACCCCTACGAAAATACTGAATTTTTCGGTAAATGCTATAATAATGAAGCATATGATAATTGGGGTTGTTTTAAAATTTCTAAACACATTCTACATTTTTATTAATGTATATTAAACTCATTTTCATGGTACATGGGCATCGGTTTAATTTTTGTCAATTAATTTAGTAAAACTTCATAATACTCCCTAAATTGGTGGACTAACCACTATAAAATAGTTATTCTCTAGAAACACGGAGACAAAAAATTTCCCAAATCTCTTTGACCTTCATCATATGTTAGTGAAGGATGCAACGATGCATTAAAACAAAATTTTCATATTTTTGAATTTTTCTCAAAATCTATGGGCTAACCCCTACGAAAATACTGAATTTTTCGGTAAATGCTCTAATAATGAAGCATATGATCTTTGGGGTTGTTTTAAAATTTCTAAACACATTCTACATTTTTATTAATGTATATTAAACTCATTTTCATGGTACATGGGCATCGTTTTAATTTTTTGTCAATTAAATTAGTAAAACTTCATAATACTTCCTAAATTGGTGGACTAACCACTATAAAATCGCTATTTTCTAGGGAAATGGAGACAACAAAAGTTCCAAACCTCTTTGACCTTCATCATATGTTAGTGAAGGATGCAATATGCATTAAAACAGATTTTCATATTTTTGAATTTTTCTCAAAATCTATGGGCTAACCCCTACGAAAATACTGAATTTTTCGGTAAATGCTCTAATAATGAAGCATATGATAATTGGGGTTTTTTTAAAATTTCTAAACACATTCTACATTTTTATTAATGTATATTAAACTCATTTTCATGGTACATGGGCATCGGTTTAATTTTTTGTCAATTAATTTAGTAAAACTTCATAATACTTCCTAAATTGGTGGACTAACCACTATAAAATCGCTATTTTCTAGGGAAATGGAGACAACAAAAAGTTCCAAACCTCTTTGACCTTCATCATATGTTAGTGAAGGATGCAACTATGCATTAAAACAGATTTTTCATATTTTTGAATTTTTCTCAAAATCTATGGGCTAACCCCTACGAAAATACTGAATTTTTCGGTAAATGCTCTAATAATGAAGCATATGATAATTGGGGTTGTTTTAAAATTTCTAAACACATTCTACATTTGTATTAATGTATATTAAACTCATTTTCATGGTACATGGGCATCGTTTTAATTTTTTGTCAATTAAATTAGTAAAACTTCATAATACTCCTAAATTGGTGGACTAACCACTATAAAATCGCTATTTTCTAGGGAAATGGAGACAACAAAAGTTCCAAACCTCTTTGACCTTCATCATATGTTAGTGAAGGATGCAACTATGCATTAAAACAGATTTTTCATATTTTTGAATTTTTCTCAAAATCTATGGGCTAACCCCTACGAAAATACTGAATTTTTCGGTAAATGCTCTAATAATGAAGCATATGATAATTGGGGTTGTTTTAAAATTTCTAAACACATTCTACATTTTATTAATGTATATTAAACTCATTTTCATGGTACATGGGCATCGTTTAATTTTTGTCAATTAATTAGTAAAACTTCATAATACTTCCTAAATTGGTGGACTAACCACTATAAAATCGATATTTTCTAAGGAAATGGAGATAAAAAAAGTTCCAAACCTCTTTGACCTTCATCATATGTTAGTGAAGGATGCAACTATGCATTAAAACAGATTTTTCATATTTTTGAATTTTTCTCAAAATCTATGGGCTAACCCCTACGAAAATACTGAATTTTTCGGTAAATGCTCTAATAATGAAGCATATGATCTTGGGGTTGTTTTAAAATTTCTAAACACATTCTACATTTTTATTAATGTATATTAAACTCATTTTCATGGTACATGGGCATCGTTTTAATTTTTTGTCAATTAATTAGTAAAACTTCATAATACTCCCTAAATTGGTGGACTAACCACTATAAAATCGTTATTCTCTAGAAACACGGAGACAAAAAAGTTCCAAACCTCTTTGACCTTCATCATATGTTAGTGAAGGATGCAACTATGCATTAAAACAAATTTCATATTTTGAATTTTTCTCAAAATCTATGGGCTAACCCCTACGAAAATACTGAATTTTCGGTAAATGCTCTAATAATGAAGCATATGATCTTTGGGGTTGTTTTAAAACTTCTAAACACATTCTACATTTTTATTAATGTATATTAAACTCATTTTCATGGTACATGGGCATCGGTTTAATTTTTTGTCAATTAATTTAGTAAAACTTCATAATACTCCCTAAATTGGTGGACTAACCACTATAAAATAGCTATTCTCTAGAAACACGGAGACAAAAGGTCTCCAAACCTCTTTGACCTTCATCATATGTTAGTGAAGGATGCAACTATGCATTAAAACAAATTTTCATATTTTGAATTTTTCTCAAAATCTATGGGCTAACCCCTACGAAAATACTGAATTTTTCGGTAAATGCTCTAATAATGAAGCATATGATCTTTGGGTTGTTTTAAAATTTCTAAACACATTCTACATTTGTATTAATGTATATTAAACTCATTTTCATGGTACATGGGCATCGTTTTAATTTTTTGTCAATTAAATTAGTAAAACTTCATAATACTTCCTAAATTGGTGGACTAACCACTATAAAATCGCTATTTTCTAGGGAATGGAGACAACAAAAGTTCCAAACCTCTTTGACCTTCATCATATGTTAGTGAAGGATGCAATTATGCATTAAAACAGATTTTTCATATTTTTGAATTTTTCTCAAAATCTATGGGCTAACCCCTACGAAAATACTGAATTTTTCGGTAAATGCTCTAATAATGAAGCATATGATAATTGGGGTTGTTTTAAAATTCTAAACACATTCTACATTTTATTAATGTATATTAAACTCATTTTCATGGTACATGGGCATCGGTTTAATTTTTTGTCATTAATTTAGTAAAACTTCATAATACTCCCTAAATTGGTGGACTAACCACTATAAAATAGTTATTCTCTAGAAACACGGAGACAAAAAAGGTCCAAACCTCTTTGACCTTCATCATATGTTAGTGAAGGATGCAACTATGCATTAAAACAAAATTTTCATATTTTTAAATTTTCTCAAAATCTATGGGCTAACCCCTACGAAAATACTGAATTTTTCGGTAAATGCTCTAATAATGAAGCATATGATCTTTGGGGTTGTTTTAAAACTTCTAAACACATTCTACATTTTATTAATGTATATTAAACTCATTTTCATGGTACATGGCATCGTTTTAATTTTTGTCAATTAATTAGTAAAACTTCATAATACTCCTAAATTGGTGGACTAACCACTATAAAATCGCTATTTCTAGGGAAATGGAGACAAAAAAGTTCAAACCTCTTTGACCTTCATCATATGTTAGTGAAGGATGCAACTATGCATTAAAACAGATTTTTCATATTTTTGAATTTTTCTCAAAATCTATGGGCTAACCCCTACGAAAATACTGATTTTTCGGTAAATGCTCTAATAATGAAGCATATGATAATTGGGGTGTTTAAAATTTCTAAACACATTCTACATTTTTATTAATGTATATTAAACTCATTTTCATGGTACATGGGCATCGGTTTAATTTTTGTCAATTAATTTAGTAAAATTCATAATACTTCCTAAATTGGTGGACTAACCACTATAAAAT
>NW_026014041.1:47500-55614 GCF_020379485.1 Brassica napus | reverse complement strand
AAAGGCTAACTCAAAGGCTCACGCCAAGCTACAACAGGATCTACACTCATCATCAAGGGAGAAACCGAGCAAAAAACAGCAGCAAGGGTCAGTGGCGTGCAAGGAGTTCCAACCACAAGCCAAAGCTCGAGAGCCATGTACAAAGCCATTGCCTAAGTTCCATGAGAAGAAGAAACCAAGTAAGTTCTTCTAAATCTTCAAAACCAGTAGAATCCATTTGCTATAGGTGTCATGAGAAAGGCCACTTTGCTGTAACATGTCCAACTAGGCTAGTAGTGACTTCTAATTCACTAGAAGTTAACTTGGATTCAACTAGTGAAGTTATATCTCACTTAGTATGTAAATTTCCTACTTCTGGTATAATGCACTTGTCTTGCCCAAAGGCTGATTATGCAGGTCTAAATAAGGACCAGGAGGACGTGGTTTCAAGGTTAAAACAAGAAGAAATCATCCCTGAACCAGACCCCACAAGAAGGACTTAAACCAGCCACTAGAAATCCATTGAAACTAGTAGATGTGACGCAGTCGGAAAATCCTTAGGAAAAGCAAGCGCTAATCCTAGATGAAATCAAGTTCACAAGCGATGAACTTGATGATAGAATTCTGGAATCCACCAGAAAAGGGATCTGGAATCCACCAGAAAAACGATAAAACTCTGGAATCCACCAGAGAGGGGTCCGGAATCCACCAGGGAAAAGAGAAAAATCTCTAAACTTTGATTAAGAATAATCAATGCTGAGTCTCAGGGCCGGTGCGTCATTGTAACACCGGATCTAATATTGCCCCTGACCCACAGGGCATTTGACGTCAATATTAGAGGGGCAATATTAGATCATTGCGACCTGAGCACGCAGGGCATCTAATTACAGGGGCAATATTAGATCATTGCGACCTGAGCACGTGGTACACACGACCCACAGGGCATTTCGGGTCGAATATGATTATTGCACGTGACGACCCACTGAGACTCAGCACATATGGGACGCATCTCCACCAATGGGACGTCAGGGCCGTAACAACCACACATATCAACGATGCATCAGTACACAAATGCATCAAGTTCCTGGGTTGGAACTTGATGCTAGGGCCGTGAGGGCGTTTGCCTGGACGTTCTCGGAGCGGGGGATTCGCGTAAGGGCAAAACAGTCAAAGTCTTGAGCTAGACCTTGGACCAGTTTGAGGTACGCGTCCATCCGTTCGTCTTTGGCTTCGTACTCTCCGCTGAGTTGACTGGCCACTAACTGGGAGTCGCAGTAAGCGTGGAGATTACGTATTTTTAAGCTGTGAGCCAAACGTAGTCCTGCGATTAGTTCTTCGTAGTCTGCCTCGTTGTTCGAGGCGTGGAATTCCAGCCTGAACGATTGTTCCAAGATCTCGCTCGTTGGAGATGTGAGACGGATTCCGATACCCGATCCCTGCTTGGATGAGGATCCGTCGACGTGGAGGAGCCAGGTGGAATTTGGTTCCTCATTGGTTATTGTCCCCGTTGGAAGTTCGACCAAGAAGTCTGCGAGCACTTGTGACTTTGCGCTCGTCCTTGGTTGGTACTCGATGTCGTACTCGCTCAACTCGACCGCCCACTTGGCCAGTCGGCCTGACTGACTTGGGCTATGCAAAATTGTCCGTAGGGGAAAAGTCATGAGTATGACGATTGTGTGGGATTGGAAATATGGTCTTAGTTTTCGGGCCGATGTTACGACCGCGCATGCCAATTTTTCCATCAATGGGTACCTAGATTCGGCATCCAGCAAGGTTTTGCTTATGTAGAAAATAGGTTTCTGCTCCCCGCGTTCTTCCCTGATCAGGAATCCACTTACGGCCGTTGCCGATACAGCGATGTATAAGAATAAAGGCTCCCCTTCCACGGGTTTTGCGAGGACTGGAGGAGTAGCTAAATAACGCTTCAGCTGTTGGAAGGCGTTTTCGCACTCTTCCAACCATTCGAATTTTTTATTTCCTCGCAGGACATCGTAGAAGGTCAGGCACTTGTCTGTTGATCGTAAAATAAATCGGTTAAGCACTGCGATTCTGCCGGTCAACCTTTGGACTTCCCGCTTATTCTTTGGAGAAGCCATCTCGATTAGTGCGTTGATCAGTTTCGGATTTGCTTCGATGCCGCGGTATGTGACCAAGGAGCCGAGGAATTCCCCTGATGCCACGGTGAATCTACATTTTGTCGGGTTGAGCTTCATGTTATGGTAATTTAATTGTGCAAAACATTCTTCGAGATGTGACACGTGATCTTTTGCTTTGAGGGATTTGACGAGCATGTCGTCAATATAAACCTCCATCGTTTTTCCGAGTTGTTTGGAGAACATTCGGTTCACGAGTCGTTGGTAAGTTGCGCCGGCGTTTTTGAGGCCGAATGGCATTACCTTATAGCAATAAGTTCCGCGATCGGTAATGAACGCAGTCTTCTCGCGATCGTCGGGGTTCATCCTAATTTGATTATAACCTGAGAAGGCATCCATGAAGGATAAGAGTTTGTTGCCCACTAGTGCTTCTACTAATCGATCGATATGTGGTAGAGGGAAGCTATCCTTTGGACATGCTTTGTTTAGGTTGGTAAAATCCACGCAAACTCGCCACTTCCCGTTTTTCTTTTTGACTACTACAGGGTTGGCGAGCCAGTCTGGGTATCTTACTTCTGCTATCGACCCAACTTTAAGCAATTTTTCGACCTCATCGTTTACTGCGGCAGCACGTTCGGGTCCTAGCTTCCGTATTTTTTGTTTGACGGGTTTGAATGTTGGGTCGATATTCAGCTCGTGACATGTTATGTTAATGTCGATTCACGGCATATCTTCCGCAGCCCATGCGAAAGTATTGAGGTTCTTTTTAAGACAGGTTACGAGTTCTGTCCTTAAAGGCTCGCGGAGATTGGCTCCAATCTCGACGCAGCGTTCTGGAAAGGCTTCGTCGAGACAGATCGTTACCACGGGTTCGCATGTTGGCTCGCGTTTTTCATCTAGGGCTGCGATGCTGCGAGATTGCCAGAAGAGTTCTGCTGAATACTGACTTCGCGTATCTTTGTTGGAGGTCTTTTTCTCCACTTTTCTAGGAGTGATCTCGAGGATCGGTCTTTTTCGTTTTAGTTCTGCGGCGAAACAAACCTGTGAGACTCTTGGATTTCCCCATATTACCTCGACTCCGTTAGGGGTCGGGAACTTGAGGCAAAGATGGTACGTTGATGGGATTGCACGCATGGCGTTCAACCATGGCGTCCCCATGATAACGTTGTAAGATGCGGGACGGTCGACGACTAGAAATTCTGTGACGTTCGTCACGGTTCCGGCTTTGACAGCGAGATTAATCGATCCATAGGCCATGGTTGTTTCACCCGAAAGTCCCAGCAGTGGGCTTGGGCATTTCGTGACTTCGGATTGATTGATTCCCATCTTTTCAAGAGTGTCTTTGAAGATGATATCGGCCGAACTTCCGGTGTCGATTAGCACCCTAGCGACGTCGATATCTCGAATCGTCAGCTCGATAACAAGGAGATCGTTTCGAGGTTTGGCTCGATCGATCGTTGCTCCCCCCTTGAATTGAGTCGCAGCTCGAAATAACAAAAACGGAAAAAATGCCTAAATTGCTCTAAGTGCTAAGTTTGCTCTGAAAAGTTCCCTTTTTCATGCTCCTTGCCTAGGACTCCTTATATACTAGCTCCAAAGCCGGTTTACGCTTTTACTCTTCTGCCCTTAAGCCGTCATAGCATAAAAATGGAGATATTCCATTTTTCCGATCTTCATAATTATCTTCAAAACTTCCGTATTTATCCGCGGAAACTTGACATTTATCCTTCTTTGTGGACCAAGCGTAAACCGTGCGGCGGTTTACGGGCTTTTGGTTAAGAAATCGTAGGATGGGCCTCGAGTCGTGTCTTAGGTCCCTATGGGCCGTCTTCCGACTTGACACGTTTATTACGATTTCTTTTGATAAAGAATGAACTTTCCGCGGTTTTTAATTCGCAAAGTTGATCGATGATTTACAATAGCGGAAAACATAGACTGAGCTCGCTACGGTCTTCGGGAGATAGCATTTGAAGGTTTGACGAGGATGCATGGACTGATGTCGTATCGATGTTCGGAAGAGCCCGGTCGCTACGCAATGACCAAACTTTGGCTCGAACCCGGTATGTAGCGACCGAGCTTGGCTCGAGCTCGGTCGCTAAGTCGTGACCGAGCCAGACGGACGCTCGGTCGCTACGTAGCGACCGAGCTTGGCTCGAGCTCGGTCACTACGTAGTGACCGAGCGAGATGGATGCTCGGTCACTACGTAGCGACCGAGCGAGACGGATGCTTGGTCGCTACGTAGCGACCGAGCTTGGCTCGAGCTCGGTCGCTACGTAGCGACCAAGCGAGACGGACGCTCGGTCGCTACGTAGCGACCAGCGAGACGGACGCTCGGTCGCTACGTAGCGACCGAGCGTGGCATGCTTAGTCGCTGCGTAACGACCTGTTTCGAGCGTTCGTCAGACGTCTCGTTCTTTCTTCCGCAAAGCTTTTTCGTAAGAAAGAATCTATTTCGAAAAGTATTCATCGGAGAAATTCTTATTTTCTTCCTCAGACGTTTTGAATGTTAAATTAGTCGCAACCGTTTTTGACCCCAACAGCCGAAAACTCTCTCTCTCTTTCTTTCTCTCTCTCTATGATTTCTCTGAGTATTTTTACTCTGGATTGGATGAATGAAATCGACAGTGAGGACCCCATATTTATAGAAAACGAGGGGGTAAGTCTTGCCCCACGAACAGGCATTACTGGCCAGCGGATAAGCACAATCAGCCAAGGGTTACCCCCTCTCGGCCGCATGCGTCCCTTCGCCAATACCGCATGGGTTTGTGTCGGACAGAGGCCCAAGGCCTTACCCAATCCCTCTGGACTTAGCCCATGGCCTTGTCCCAAGCCCCAACGGTTCATGGCCTCATGGCCCGCACCTGGCCTGGACCCGGATCATCGGACCGAAACCCGAACAGTCCGTCCAGCTGAGATGAGCTGACACCCAGCTGCCTCAGCTGAGTGAGCTAGTAGTTCAGCTAGTGGAGCTGACTTAGTAGTGGCCGAGCTGGAGTGAGCTGGTTGAGCTACCTGTTCCATCCATCCAGCTACCGTCTTACTCGTCCTAGCTGACTCTCGACTTGTGTAAGGTTAAGTCTAAGTTTCCTTACGTCCTTAACCTTCTTATCTGGCCATGGAACGCTTGTCATGATGTCCTAAGACTGACTAGTACGTTTCCTCGAACCATGGCCGTCCCAATGATCCTATTCAGGATCCGGGATGTTACACTGACAGTTCTGGTTTTCTGTTAGACCCACGCGAGGATTCGTTGGTGTCCGAGTTCCAGGATGTGTTTCAGGCGCTACAGGGTGTCCCCCCTGATAGGTCCGATCCCTTTCTGATTGAACTGGAACCAGGGACAGCTCCGCTGTCCAAGAATCTGTATCGAATGGCTCCGGCCGAGATGGCCGAGCTAAAGAAGCAATTGGAAGAATTGCTTGACAAGGGGTTCATACCGCCAAGTAGCTCCCCTTGGGGTGCACCAATCCTCTTTGTGAAAAAGAAGGATGGTAGCATGCGTCTGTGCATCGACTATCGAGGGTTGAACAGGGTAACTGTGAAGAACAAATACCTGTTACCCAGGATAGACGAGCTGTTGGATCAGCATAAAGGAGCTAAGTGGTTCTCTAAAATCGATTTGGCCTCGGGATATCATCAGATTCCTATAGAGCCAAACGACATTAGGAAGACAGCATTCAGGACCAGGTACGGCCATTACGAGTTTGTAGTGATGCCGTTCGGTCTGACCAATGCACCTGCTGCATTCATGAAAATGATGAACAGCGTGTTCTGGGACTTCTTGGATGAATCAATGATCATATTCGTTGATGATATCCTGATCTACTCCAAGGACGAGGAATCTCATCGAAAACATTTGAGAGCTGTGCTGGAACGATTACGAGAGCACAAACTTTTTGCTAAACTCAGCAAGTGCTGTTTTTGGCAAAAGAGTATTGGTTTCCTCGGTCATATTGTTTCTGACCAGGGCGTCTCAGTGGATTCAGAGAAGATCAGGGCAATCAAGGATTGGCCCCGACCACGCAGTGCCACAGAAGTTAGAAGCTTCCTAGGGCTGGCAGCTTACTATAGAAAGTTTTTGAAGGGAATTGCAAGCTTGGCTCAACCTATGACACGGTTGACTGGGAAGGACGTTAAGTTCATATGGTCTGATGAGTGTACGAGATGTTTCTCCGCACTTAAGGATACGCTGACTAGGGTGCCCGTCCTGGTTCTTTTGGAGGAAGACCAACCTCATGTGGTCTACACGGATGCGTCCATCACTAGACTCGGTTGCGTGTTGGCTCAACACGCTTGGCCGGACTGTTCATGGTCGGATTTGGATGTTCTAGTGTGTTTTGTTGGAATCTGTTTATGGGAATTTCTTAGTTGGGATTTATCAGGGATTATCATGAATTTTAATTAGTTTTTGGGAATTTATTTGAGTATGTTGGTTTGGACAGGTTATAGATTCTAAGTAACCGAACCATGCTTATCTAGACTTGATGTTAGGATATCGGCCTTATGAATGTGCATTGTGTCTTGTGTGGTTTCAGGGTCGGACATGGACCGTGGTAAGGGAAAGGCACCATGAAGGCTCAGGCCATGGGAAGATGTGTGGTGAATGGGTCATTGTAGATAGATGTGAAATACTGATAGCCTATTGTGCAACTTGTGAACATATGTTACACTAAGTGTGTATAACTTATTAGGACGAACCTAAGAATGATGTATCTATCTCAGTTTATATTTATACAATTGATTTGCCCCTTATGTTTCCTTGTTTAGAATAAGGCAATATCCTATCTTCACCAAGCACGTGGTACACACGACCCACAGGGCATTTCGGGTCGAATATGATTATGGACTAAGCAAGTGACGTGACCTGATCTAATATGATCACCTGAGCTGAGTCTATGGGACACATAAACGACATTGCTCAGGTCGAAACACACAACCCACTGAGGTTCCTTGTACGAAGAGCACTGTTCGGACACACACGGACAGCCACAGACGTCCTGTGTGTGCTGCCGGACACACACGGACGTCCTGTGTGTGCTGACGGACAGCCACGGACGTCCTGCGTGTGCTGGCGGACAACCACGGACGTCCTGTGTGTACCTAACAGACAGCCCACGTGGGACAAAATCACCCGAACAGTCCACGGGAAGGGTCAGTGTGCTGAGTCCAAGGACCAACGTGCTGATATGTGTACTGATGGACAGCCACGGACGTCCTGTGTGTGCTGACGGACACACACGGACACAGCCGGACACACACGGACAGCCACAGACGTCCTGTGTGTGCTGACAGACAGCCACGGACAGCCACGGACGTCCTGTATGTGCTGGCGGACACCCACGGACGTCCTGTGTGTACTGAACAAACAGCCCACGTGGGCCAAAATCACCCGAACAGTCCATGGGAAGGGTCAGCGTGCTGAGTCCAAGAACCAACGTGCTGATATGTGTACTGATGGACAGCCACGGACGTCCTGTGTGTGCTGACGGACACACACGGACACACACGGACAGCCAAGGACGTCCTGTGTGTGCTGACGGACACCCACGGACGTCCTGTGTGTACTGAACAGACAGCCCACGTGGGCCAAAATCACCCGAATAGTTCACGGGAAGGGCCAGCGTGCTGAGTCCAAGGACCAATGTGCTGATATGTGTACTGATGGACAGCCACGGACGTCCACACACGGACACACACGGACAGCCACGGACGTCCTGTGTGTGCTGCCGGACACACACGGACGTCCTGTGTGTGCTGACGGACACCAACGGACGTCCTGTGTGTGCTGACGGACACCCACGGACGTCCTGTGTGTACTGAACAGACAGCCCACGTGGGCCAAAATCACCCAAACAGTCCACGGGAAGGGCCAGAGTGCTGATATGTGTACTGATGGACAGCCACGGACGTCCTGTGTGTGCTGATGGACACTCACGGACAGCCACGGACGTGCTGTTGTGCTGACGGACAGCCACAGAAGGCCACAGATGTCCTGTGTGTGCTGGCGGACACCCACGGACGTCCTGTGTGTACTGAACAGA
>NW_026014041.1:0-42500 GCF_020379485.1 Brassica napus | reverse complement strand
TCCCATATGATTATGGACTAAGCAAGGGGTTGCATGGGTCCAGCGTGCTGAGTCCAAGGTCGTGTGTTTTTCTATGTCGAACGATGTCGACGTCTCGTCGGCGGTCGATATGCAAGTCCTCCTACTTGGGTCTCCTAAATCTGAAAGAAAGAAAACGAAAGTAAATAAATGCTAGCTAATAAAACCAAAATAAAATACCTAATAGTGGGTTGCCTCCCACTCAGCGCTTGGTTATAGTCATTAAGCTTGATTGTGGTAGTGATTGGCTATTTGGTGGATAAACAGCTGCTTGTTGGAAAACAAGCATCCACTTCATCTCTGCACATTCTGGACCAAGATGCAATGAAACTTCTTGTGGCCTCACCATTTCTTGTCCATTTATCATCCATCTTCTTAAGTACATTGGAGATGTTCTGTAGCCTATCTTGAATGTTGTCAATGCTGACCTGGTGCCAGCCTATGTTGTCATAGGCGTATGCTGAAAGTTCTGTCAGTTCCTCGTGCATTGATATCAGCTGCTCGCCGGCTGGTGTAGACTCGGTGTCGACCGATGCGATTAAGTGTTCATCGGTCGATCTCGGCGACTTACCATCGAGCGATTTCGCTCGCTTCCTATCGATCGATGCTGATATCTGGTGTTGAGCTGCCAGTTGCCTCTGAATGCCTTTGACTTCTTTCTGTAGCCATTTTGCGTGGCTGTCTAGTCCACCGATTCTGTTGTCGAATGGAAAGTAGATGTCATCGCAGCGTTTGTCAAGTCATTCCTCCATGGTGTCTATAGCAGTGTAGATCTTGGATGTGATCTTGTCAACCTCTGCTGCTGTGTAGGGAAGTAACTCCACAGGATTCCATCGATCCATGGCCCTCGTAGCCTGTCGATCAAAATGAGTTTGCCTGCAAAAAATTTTGATTAGTAATTTTATCAATATCCCTTTGGGCATGAAGTATTTGACTAGACAATTTGTTTAAATATTGCATGACTGGTGATACGAAGCGGTCATGCATATCCTCGTAAGTCTGCAGCCTATTATCCATGGCTGAGATCTTAGCGTCGAGCGATGTGATGGTACACACGTCGATCGATGTGGCTGGTTGTTGGTCCTTCTTGTGAATGGTGTCCAGATCATGCTGTAGTAGCTCGATTTTAGTGCTCAACCAGTCCACGTTGTTGTTGAGAGGTTAGTACACGTCGTTTATCCTCGTGTTGATGTATGAGACTTCCCATTCATCCTTTTGTTCTGCTGAACATTGAGGTTCTGCAGGGATCTGGGCTGTCGGAAGACTGACGTCGATCGATGGTGCATGTGGTGCGTTGATTGATGCTAAGGTCGTGGCTTCCTTCTCAAGTTGCTGTCGTAAACTCTCAATTTTTGTCCTCATTTCTACCATACTTCTGAAAAGCTCATTGTAGCCTCTATCCAAAGGTTGATGTGTATCTTCTACCAATGATTTGAGCTCCTCTCCTAGTTTTTCCTGAGCTCCACAAATAGCAGTCACCATCTCGTTGATTTCATCTTTGGTGTAGAGTTCTGGTGCCAGTCTTGTGAGTGTGAAGGAAGTGGCTTGTTCTGGAAGACAGATGTGGCTCTCTTCAAAAAGAGATGCTCTTTCCAGTAATTTCCTGATGTCGTCCTTTGTGACATGTATCATCTCACCAGCTACGCCTCGTGCGTGTCCACACTCATCTCTGTAGACTCCATACTCGTCCCTTCGTTCCCAAGTGAACTTTCTGGCTCCATACATGTCAAAAGCGCGGTATCCAAATTCATAACGTCTGTCGATCGACGTCGGGTCATCCTTATCGGTCGACGTTGGTGTTATCCTGTCGATCGATATCTGAGTTGTCCCGTCGATCGATGCTTAGCCTTTTGGTTGGCATGATAGATCTGGATTGATTTCAGTTGCAGTGACTCCTACGTCTTTGTTTGGATCGTTTTGAATGACGTCTGGAGTGCCACGTTGCTGTGAGAATAGGTTGTCAGGTCCATTGGCCACTTGAAGGATATCTGCTATGTCCTCTCTGGACACTTGTAAGATCCTTCCATCTATTGCACGTGCGTTGCCATCTGTGTCCCTGAAAATACCAAATTCATCAGGTGTTAGAAAACCGTAATCAATGTTTGCATTATCATTCAATTTAGAAATAGAAAGATTAGGTTTAAGAGTAGTATCAATCGATGTTGATACAGATGCATCGATCGAGGGCAGAATAATTTCTGCTGAACTTGTGTTCTTGAGATGATTGCTCTTCATGGATTTTCCTGTTGATGTAGACGGAAGAGTTTTCATCTTTTCTGCTTGTGTGTCTGCTCTGGTGTGTGGAGGTGGTTTCAGGGGTGCAAAACGTTTTAAAGAAGCAATTGGAAGAATTGCTTGACAAGGGGTTCATACGGCCAAGTAGCTCCCCTTGGGGTGCACCAGTCCTCTTTGTAAAAAAAAAAGATGGTAGCATGCGTCTGTGCATCGACTATCGAGGGTTGAACAGGGTATTTGGGAAGAACAAGTACCCGTTACCCAAGATAGACGAGCTGTTGGATCAGCTGAAAGGAGCTAAATGGTTTTCTAAAATTGATTTGGCCTCGGGATATCATCGATTCCTATAGAGCCAAACGACATTAGGAAGACAGCAAGTAGGACCAGGTACGGCCATTACGAGTTCGTAGTGATGCCGTTCGGTCTGACCAATGCACCTGATACATTCATGAAAATGATGAACAGCGTGTTCCGGGACTTCTTGGATGAATCGAAGATTATCTTCATTGATGATATCCTGATCTATTCCAAGGACGAGAAATCTCATCGGAAACATTTCAGAGTCGTGCTGCAACGATTACGAGAGCACAAACTCTTTGCTAAACTCAGCAAGTTCAGTTTTTGGCAAAATAGTATTGGGTTCCTCGGACATATTGTTTCTGACCAGGGCGTCTCAGTGGATCCAGAGAAGATCAGGGCAATCAAGGATTGGCCCCGACCACGCAGTGCCACGGAAGTTAGAAGCTTCCTAGGGCTGGCAGGTTACTATTGAAAGTTTGTGAAGGGATTCACAAGCTTGGCTCAGCCGATGACACGGTTGACTGGGAAGGACGTTAAGTTCACATGGTCCTGAAGAGTGTACGATATGTTTCTCCGCACTTAAGGATATGCTGACTAGCACACCCGTCCTGGTTCTTCCGGAGGCAGACCAACCTTATGTGGTCTACACGGATTCGTCCATCACTGGACTCGGTTGCGTGTTAACTCAACATGGGAAGGTCATTGCTTACGCGTCAAGGCAGCTGAAGAAACATGAGGGAAACTACCCCACCCATGATCTTGAAATGGCTGCAGTAGTATTCGCCTTAAAGATTTGGCGATCATATTTATATGGGGCCAAAGTCCAGATACTTACGGACCATAAAAGTCTGAAGTATATATTCACCCAGCCTGAGTTGAACTTAAGGCAGAGGAGGTGGATGGAGTTCATGGCCGACTACGACCTAGACATCACTTACTATCCTGGCAAGGCTAACCTTGTGTGTCACGCCCCCAATCCTGAGTAAGATTGTTGGGACGGCCATGGTTCGAGGAAACGTGCAAGCCATGTCTTAGGACATCAAGGCAAGCGTTCCATGGTCGAGAAAGAAGGTTAAGGACATAAGGAAACTTAGACTTAACCTTATACAAGCTAAGAGACAGCTTGGACGAGTAAGACGGTAGCTGGACGAAGTGGATGAGTAGGTCGGCCAGCTCAATGAAGCTAGGTTCAGTTCACTCCAGCTCAGTCCCTACTAAGTCAGCTCCACTAGCTGGACTACTAGCTCACTCAGCTGAGGCAGCTGAGAGTCAGCTCATCTCAGCTAGACGGACTGTCTGGGCTTTAGGCCGATGGTCCGGGTCCGGGTCAGTGGCGGGCTGTGAGGTCCGGCCATGAGGCCATGGGCTGTTGGGTCTTAGGACAAGGCCATGGGCTAAGTCCAGGAGACTTGGGGCGTGGGTTGGGCTTGTGGCCGACCCCAAACCCAATCAGAAAGGGCGAAGGGATGCAAGTGGCCGAAAGGGGACAACCCTTGGCCGATGGTGCCCATTCGCTAGCAAGTCATGCCTGTTCGTGGGACAAGACTTACCCCCTCGTTTTCTATAAATATGGGGGCTCTCTGGTCGAATTCATTATCCAATTCCAGAGTAAAATACTCAGAGAAAAGCGTAGAGAGAAAGAAAGAGAGAAAGAGAGAGTTCCGGCCAAGAGAAAGGCCGATTGTGGTGGTGTTGTGTTCCGGCGACTCTGATCGTTTGAGGACTAACTCCGGTCAAGAATGGGAGATCAAGACAAGGAGAAGAGCATGGAGAACCCAGACGTGGTTCACAAGGTATGTGATGGGCCGTGGCTCCATCAGACCGAACGGACGGTCCATGCGACCGCACCGCGGCTCTGCTCGGTTCCTAAGTCCCATCCTGATCTCCTTATCTGTTTCAATTCGTTTCTCTTCTCTTCTCTCTGGTTAAACACGAAAGGTTGTGTTGGTTGAGTCCAAGGGACACGTCCCTAGGCTTTGGCCGAACATAACGAAACCGCTAGCCTAGACACGGGTCGGTTAGTCGGATGATCCGATTGCACCAAGACTGGGCGGTTAGGACGAACGGTTGGGAATGACCCAAAGGGCACGAGTTGTCAAGAGTCATGAGTGTCCAAGAGGCACGAATGGCCAAAGGGTGCATGTTCCAAACGGTGTCTTTCGGGACGGGTTAGGACCGATCCTTATGGATCAGCCTATGGCTTGTCTAGTCAAGACAAGGTCACGGTTTGTCTAAGCCAAGGTAGAGTCGCAAGGTCTGACCGGTATGCTAGACGAATCAATAGAACACAAGAATCACTCAAGTATCCTAAAGACAGATTTCTATTCAAAGACTCTCTTTGATAAAAATAAACAAACTGAATATTATTTCTTAAGGATTAAAAGGTGAATCTAAAGTATACAAATGGGTCTGCTTATATAGAGCATGACCTCAGACAAAGACCAAACGGTCACAAAAAAGAAAGGAAACAAAAACTAAACAAGGAAACCGATAAACTAGCCGTTAGGAGAATTTCTTGGTTCCAATGGCTTTCTTCAAGGGATTTGATTCTGGTTTTGTATCTGGACGGTTTGAGGCTGTAAGTGAGCTTCTTGGGAACTTCTTTACTGAAGAAATATGTATAGAAGTCGTGCCAATCTTGATGGTAAAAGAGCTGTTGAGAATTGATGGCTTTTGACTCCAAAAATGGCAAGTATGGTCTTGTTTGATTCTGAATAATCTGATGGATGTTGGTGCATTGTAAGAACGTCTCTGACTCTCCTGGACGTTTGGATTGGTCTCCTGAATGGTTAGATGTCTCTCCTGGTCGCCAATGTCTGGTTTGCAATTGATTGAACCGGTCAGCTTCCAAATAAGGCAAGTGCAGAACTGGTTTGTCCGGTTTTGAGAAATTGATCATAACTCCATATTTCCGCGGACTTTTCTTCCCATTCTTGGCTTGTTGGAAAGCTAAGAGATCCTTCTTGAATTCCAAGCTTTGGTTTGGGTCGGAACGCTTCTTTGTTGGGCTTGAAACAACTTCTAAACTCGGATACTCGCAGATGGACGGGATGGAGAACCTCCGGTTTGTAAAATTCATATCTTCCTTGTCCGAGTATCTTTGATGATGATTCCAATTGGGATTGACTCCTTGTTGAGCGTAGAGTGCAGGAAATTTAGTTTCATGGACAATGTCTTCCTGGTTGGTGAGATACGCCGTTTTGATTGAACACATATCCTGGTGAGTCTTTGGATTAGCTGTTTGGTGCAACTGGTTGGCTTCTGGTTCAGGTACTGATTTGATGACCGCATCAGTTCAGTACACACACGACGTTTGTCGGTGTCAGTCAGCACACACAGGATGTCTGTGGCTGTCCGTGTGTGTCCATCAGCACACACAAGACGTCCGTGGCTGTCCATCAGTACACATATCAGGACGTTGGTCCTTGGACTCAGCACGCTAACCCTTCCCGTGGACTGTTTGGGTAATTTTGGCCCAAGTGTCCGCCACCACACACAGGACGTCTGTGGCTGTCTGTGGCTGTCCATCAGCAGACACAGGACGTCTGTGGCTGTCCATGTGTGTCGGTCAGCACACACATGACGTCCGTGGGTGTCCAGCAGCACACACAGGACGTTTGTGACTGTCCGTGGCTGTCCGGCAGCACACACAGGACGTCTGTGGATGTCCGTCAGCACACATAGGACGTGTGTGGGTGTCCGTCAGCACACAGAGGACGTCCGTGTGTGTTTGTCAGCACACACAGGACGTTCGTGGCTGGCCTTGTGTGTCCGTGTGTGTCCGTCAGCACACATAGGACGTATGTGGCTGTCCATCAGTACACATATCAGCACGCTGGTGCTTGGACTCAGCACGCTGCCCTTCCCGTGGACTGTTTGGGTGATTTTGGTCGACGAGGGCTGTCTGTTTAGTACACACAGGACGTCTGTGGGTGTCAGCCAGCACACACAGGACGTCCGTGTGTGTCCGCAGCACACACAGGACGTCTGTGGCTGTCCGTGTGTGTCCGTTGGTGTCCGCCAGCACACACAGGACGTCTGTGGCTGTCCATTAGTACACATATCAACACGCTGATCCTTGGATTAAGCATGCTGGCTCTTCCCGTGGACTGTTCGGGTGATTTTAGCCCACGTGGGCTGTCTGTTCAGTACACAAACAACGTCTGTGGGTGTCCGTCAGCACACACAGGACGTCCGTGTGTGTCCGTCAGCACACACAGGACGTCTGTGGCTGTCCGTGTGTGTCCATCAGCACACACAGGGAGTCCGTGGCTGTCCATCAGTACACATATCAGGACGTTGGTCCTTGGACTCAGCACGCTAACCCTTCCCGTGGACTGTTTGGGTAATTTTGGCCCAAGTGTCCGCCAGCACACACAGGACGTCTGTGGCTGTCCATCAGCAGACACAGGACGTCTGTGGCTGTCCGTGTGTGTCCGTCAGCACACACATGATGTCTGTGGGTGTCCGCCAGCACACACAGGATGTATGTGGCTGTCCGTGTGTGTCTGTGTGTGTCCATCAGCACACACAGGACGTCTGTGGCTGTTCATCAGTACACATATCAGCACGTTGGTCCTTGGACTCAGCACACTGACCCTTCCCGTGGACTGTTTGGGTGATTTTGGCCTAAGTGGGCTGTCAGTTCAGTACACACAGAACGTCCGTTGGTGTCCGCCAGCACACACAGGACGTCTGTGGCTGTCCGTGGCTGTCCATCAGAAGACACAGGACGTCCGTGGCTGTCCGTGTGTGTCCGTGTGTGTCCGTCAGCACACACAGGATGTCTGTGGCTGTCCGTGTATGTCCGTATGTGTCTATCAGCACACAAAGGACGTCTGTGGCTTTTCATCAGTACACATATCAGCACGTTGGTCCTTGGACTCAGCACGCTGCCCTTCCCGTGGACTGTTTGGGTGATTTTGGTCCACGTGGGCTGTCTGTTTAGTACACACAGGACGTCTGTGGGTGTCCGCCAGCACAAAAGGACGTTTGTGGCTGTCCGTGTGTGTCCATCAGCACACACAGGACGTTCGTGGCTGTCCATTAGTACACATATCAGCATGCTGATCCTTGGATTAAGCATGCTGGCCCTTCCCGTGGACTGTTCGGGCGATTTTAGCCCACGTGGGCTGTCTGTTCAGTACACAAACAACATCTGTGGGTGTCCGTCAGCACACACAGGACGTCCGTGGCTGTCTGTGGCTGTCCATCAAGAGACACAGGACGTCTGTGGCTGTCCGTGTGTGTCGGTCAGCACACACATGACGTCCGTGGGTGTCCGCCAGCACACACAGGACGTCTGTGGCTGTCCGTGGCTGTCCGACAGCACACACAGGACGTCCGTGGGTATCCGTCAGCACACACAGGACCTCTGTGGGTGTCCGTCAGCACACACATGACGTCTGTGTGTATTCGTCAGCACACACAGGACGTTCGTGGCTGGCCTTGTGTGTCCGTGTGTGTCCGTCAGCACACACAGGACGTTTGTCGGTGTCAGTCAGCACACACAGGATGTCTGTGGCTGTCCGTGTGTGTCCATCGGCACACACAAGACGTCAGTGGCTGTCCATCAGTACACATATCAGGACGTTGGTCCTTGGACTCAGCACGCTAACCCTTCCCGTGGACTGTTTGGGTAATTTTGGCCCAAGTGTCCGCCACCACACACAGGACGTCTGTGGCTGTCTGTGGCTGTCCATCAGCAGACACAGGACGTCTGTGGCTGTCCATGTGTGTCGGTCAGCACACACATGACGTCCGTGGGTGTCCAGCAGCACACACAGGACGTTTGTGACTGTCCGTGGCTGTCCGGCAGCACACACAGGACGTCTGTGGGTGTCCGTCAGCACACATAGGACGTGTGTGGGTGTCCGTCAGCACACACAGGACGTCCGTGTGTGTTTGCCAGCACACATAGGACGTTAGTGGCTGGCCTTGTGTGTCCGTGTGTGTCCGTCAGCACACATAGGACGTATGTGGCTGTCCATCAGTACACATATCAGCACGCTGGTCCTTGGACTCAGCACGCTGGCCCTTCCCGTGGACTGTTCGGGTGAAATTGGCCGACGTGGGCTGTCTGTTGAGTACACACAGGACATCTGTGGGTGTCCGTTAGCACACACAGGACGTCCGTGTGTGTCCGCAGCACACACAGGACGTCTGTGGCTGTCCGTGTGTGTCTGTGTGTGTCCATCAGCACACACAGGACGTCTGTGGCTGTCCATCAGTACACATATCAGCACGTTGGTCCTTGGACTCAGCACACTGACCCTTCCAGTGGACTGTTTGGGTGATTTTGGCCTAAGTGGGCTGTCTGTTCAGTACACACAGAACGTCCGTTGGTGTCCGCCAGCACACACAGGACGTCTGTGGCTGTCCGTGGCTGTCCATCAGAAGACACATGACGTCCGTGGCTGTCCGTGTGTGTCCGTGTGTGTCCGTCAGCACGCACAGGACGTCTGTGGCTGTCCGTGTGTGTCCGTATGTGTCCGTCAGCACACAAAGGACGTCAGTGGCTTTCCATCAGTACACATATCAGCACGTTGGTCCTTGGACTCAGCACGCTGCCCTTCCCGTGGACTGTTTGGGTGATTTTGGTCCACGTAGGCTGTCTGTTTAGTACACACAGGACGTCTGTGGGTGTCCGCCAGCACACAAAGGACGTTTGTGGCTGTCCGTGTGTGTCCATCAGCACACACAGGACGTTCGTGGCTGTCCATTAGTACACATATCAACACGCTGATCCTTGGATTAAGCATGCTGGCTCTTCCCGTGGACTGTTCGGGTGATTTTAGCCCATGTGGGCTGTCTGTTCAGTACACAAACAACGTCTGTGGGTGTCCGTCAGCACACACAGGACGTCCGTGTGTGTCCGTCAGCACACACAGGACGTCTGTGGCTGTCCGTGTGTGTCCATCAGCACACACAGGGAGTCCGTGGCTGTCCATCAGTACACATATCAGGACGTTGGTCCTTGGACTCAGCACGCTAACCCTTCCCGTGGACTGTTTGGGTAATTTTGGCCCAAGTGTCCGCCAGCACACACAGGACGTCTGTGGCTGTCTGTGGCTGTCCATCAGCAGACACAGGACGTCTGTGGCTGTCCGTGTGTGTCCGTCAGCACACACATGATGTATGTGGGTGTCCGCCAGCACACACAGGATGTCTGTGGCTGTCCGTGTGTGTCTGTGTGTGTCCATCAGCACACACAGGACGTCTGTGGCTGTTCATCAGTACACATATCAGCACGTTGGTCCTTGGACTCAGCACACTGACCCTTCCCGTGGACTGTTTGGGTGATTTTGGCCTAAGTGGGCTGTCTGTTCAGTACACACAGAACGTCCGTTGGTGTCCGCCAGCACACACAGGACGTCTGTGGCTGTCCGTGGCTGTCCATAAGAAGACACAGGACGTCCGTGGCTGTCCGTGTGTGTCCGTGTGTGTCCGTCAGCACACACAGGATGTCTGTGGCTGTCCGTGTATGTCCGTATGTGTCTATCAGCACACAAAGGACGTCTGTGGCTTTTCATCAAGACACATATCAGCACGTTGGTCCTTGGACTCAGCACGCTGCCCTTCCCGTGGACTGTTTGGGTGATTTTGGTCCACGTGGGCTGTCTGTTTAGTACACACAGGACGTCTGTGGATGTCCGCCAGCACAAAAGGACGTTTGTGGCTGTCGGTGTGTGTCCATCAGCACACACAGGACGTTCGTGGCTGTCCATTAGTACACATATCAGCATGCTGATCCTTGGATTAAGCATGCTGGCCCTTCCCGTGGACTGTTCGGGCGATTTTAGCCCACGTGGGCTGTCTGTTCAGTACACAAACAACGTCTGTGGGTGTCCGTCAGCACACACAGGACGTCCGTGGCTGTCTGTGGCTGTCCATCAACAGACACAGGACGTCTGTGGCTGTCCGTGTGTGTCGGTCAGCACACACATGACGTCCGTGGGTGTCCGCCAGCACACACAGGACGTCTGTGGCTGTCTGTGGCTGTCCGACAGCACACACAGGACGTCTGTGGGTGTCCGTCAGCACACACAGGACCTCTGTGGGTGTCCGTCAGCACACACAGGACGTCCGTGTGTATTCGTCAGCACACACAGGACGTTCGTGGCTGGCCTTGTGTGTCCGTGTGTGTCCGTCAGCACACACAGGACGTCTGTGGCTGTCCATCAGTACACATATCAGCACGCTGGTCCTTGGACTCAGCACGCTGGCCCTTCCCATGGACTGTTCGGGTGAAATTGGCCGACGTGGGCTGTCTGTTGAGTATACACAGGACGTCTGTGGGTTCCGTCAGCACACACAAGACGTCCGTGTGTGTCCGTCAGCACACACAGGACGTCCGTGGCTGTCCGTGTGTGTCTGTGTGTCCATCAGCACACACAGGACGTCTGTGGCTGTCCATCAGTACACATATCAGCACGTTGGTCCTTGGACTCAGCACACTGACCCTTCCCGTGGACTGTTTGGGAGATTTTGGCCTAAGTGGGCTGTCTGTTCAGTACACAGAGAACGTCCGTTGGTGTCCGCCAGCACACATAGGACGTCTGTGGCTGTCTGTGGCTGTCCATCATCACACACAGAACGTCCGTGGCTGTCCGTGTGGGTCCGTGTGTGTCCGTCAGCACACACAGGACGTCCGTGGCTGTCCGTGTGTGTCTGTATGTGTCTGCCAGCACGCACAAGACGTCCGTGGCTGTCCATCAGTACACATATCAGGACGTTGGTTCTTGGACTCAGCACGCTAACCCTTCTCGTGGACTATTTGGGTAATTTTGGCCCAAGTGTCCGCCACCACACACAGGACGTCTGTGGCTGTCTGTGGCTGTCCATCAGAAGACACAAGATGTCTGTGGCTGTCCATCAGAAGACACAAGATGTCTGTGGCTGTCCGTGTGTGTCGGTCAGCACACACATGACGTCCATGGGTGTCCGGCAGCACACACAGGACGTTTGTGACTTTCCGTGGCTGTCCGGCAGCACGCACAGGACGTCTGTGGGTGTCCGTCAGCACACATAGGACGTGTGTGGGTGTCCGTCAGCACACACAGGACGTCCGTGTGTGTTTGTCAGCACACACAGGACGTTCGTGGCTGGCCTTGTGTGTCCGTGTGTGTCCGTCAGCACACACAGGACGTCTGTGGCTGTCCATCAGTACACATATCAGCACGCTGGTCCTTGGACTCAGCACGCTGGCCCTTCCCGTGGACTGTTCGGGTAAAATTGGCCGACGTGGGCTGTCTGTTGAGTACACACAGGACGTCTGTGGGTGTCCGTCAGCACATACAGGACGTCCATGTGTGTCCGCCAGCACACACAGGACGTCTGTGGCTGTCCGTGGCTGTCCATCAGAAGACACATGACGTCCGTGGCTGTCCGTGTGTGTCCGTGTGTGTCCGTCAGCACACACAGGACGTTGGTGGCTGTCCGTGTGTGTCCGTATGTGTCCTTGAGCACACAAAGGACGTCAGTGGCTTTCCATCAGTACACATATCAGCACGTTGGTCCTTGGACTCAGCACGCTGCCCTTCCCGTGGACTGTTTGGGTGATTTTGGTCCACGTAGGCTGTCTGTTTAGTACACACAGGACGTCTGTGGGTGTCCGCCAGCACACAAAGGACGTTTGTAGCTGTCCGTGTGTGTCCATCAGCACACACAGGACGTTCGTGGCTGTCCATTAGTACACATATCAGCACGCTGATCTTTGGATTAAGCATGCTGGCCCTTCCCGTGGACTGTTCGGGTGATTTTAGCCCACGTGGGCTGTCTGTTCAGTACACAAACAACGTCTGTGGGTGTCCGTCAGCACACACAGTACGTCCGTGTGTGTCCGTCAGCACACACAGGACGTCTGTGGCTGTCCGTGTGTGTCCATCAGCACACACAGGACGTCCGTGGCTGTCCATCAGTACACATATCAGGACGTTGGTCCTTGGACTCAGCACGCTAACCCTTCTTGTGGACTGTTAGGGTACTTTTGGCCCAACTGTCCGCCAGCACACACAGGACGTCTGTGGCTGTCTGTTCAGTACACAAACAACGTCTGTGGGTGTCCGTCAGCACACAGAGGACGTCCATGGCTGTCTGTGGCTGTCCATCAACAGACACAGGACGTCTGTGGCTGTCCGTGTGTGTCGGTCAGCACACACATGACGTCCGTGGGTGTCCGCCAGCACACACAGGACGTCCATGGCTGTCCGTGGCTGTCCGACAGCACACACAGGACGTCTGTGGGTGTCCGTCAGCACACACAGGACCTCTGTGGGTGTCCGTCAGTACACACAGGAAGTCCGTGTGTATTCGTCAGCACACACAGGACGTTCGTGGCTGGCCTTGTGTGTCCGTGTGTGTCCGTCAGCACACACAGGACGTCTGTGGCTGTCCATCAGTACACATATCAGCACGCTGGTCCTTGGACTCAGCACGCTGGCCCTTCCCGTGGACTGTTCGGGTGAAATTGGCCGACGTGGGCTGTCTGTTGAGTACACACAGGACGTCTGTGGGTTCCGTCAGCACACACAGGACGTCCGTGTGTGTCCGTCAGCACACACAGGACGTCCGTGGCTGTCCGTCAGCACACACAGGACATCCGTGGCTGTCCGTGTGTGTCTGTGTGTCCATCAGCACACACAGGACGTCTGTGGCAGTCCATCAGTACACATATCAGCACGTTGGTCCTTGGACTCAGCACACTGACCCTTCCCGTGGACTGTTTGGGAGATTTTGGCCTAAGTGGGCTGTCTGTTCAGTACACACAGAACGTCCGTTGGTGTCCGCCAGCACACATAGGACGTCTGTGGCTGTCTGTGGCTGTCCATCAGCAGACACAGGACGTCCGTGGCTGTCCGTGTGGGTCCGTGTGTGTCCGTCAGCACACACAGGACGTCCGTGGCTGTCCGTGTGTGTCTGTATGTGTCTGCCAGCACGCACAAGACGTTCGAGGCTGTCCTTCAGTACACATACCAGCACACTGGTCCTTGGACTCAGCATGTTGGCCCTTCCCGTGGATTTGTTCGGGTGATTTTAGCCCACGTGGGCTGTCTGTTCAATACACACACGACGTTTGTCGGTGTCAGTCAGCACACACAGGATGTCTGTGGCTGTCCGTGTGTGTCCATCAGCACACACAAGACGTCCGTGGCTGTCCATCAGTACACATATCAGGACATTGGTCCTTGGACTCAGCACGCTAACCCTTCCCGTGGACTATTTGGGTAATTTTGGCCCAAGTGTCCGCCACCACACACAGGACGTCTGTGGCTGTCTGTGGCTGTCCATCAGAAGACACAAGACGTCTGTGGCTGTCCGTGTGTGTCGGTCAGCACACACATGACGTCCGTGGGTGTCCGGCAGCACACACAGGACGTTTGTGACTGTCCGTGGCTGTCCGGCAGCACACACAGGACGTCTGTGGGTGTCCGGCAGCACACACAGGACGTCTGTGGGTGTCCGTCAGCACACATAGGACGTGTGTGGGTGTCCGTCAACACACACAGGACGTCCGTGTGTGTTCGTCAGCACACACAGGACGTTCGTGGCTGGCCTTGTGTGTCCGTGTGTGTCCGTCAGCACACACAGGACGTCTGTGGCTGTCCATCAGTACACATATCAGCACGCTGGTCCTTGGACTCAGCACACTGGCCCTTCCCGTGGACTGTTCGGGTAAAATTGGCCGACGTGGGCTGTCTGTTGAGTACACACAGGACGTCTGTGGGTGTCCGTCAGCACACACAGGACGTCCATGTGTGTCCGCCAGCACACACAGGACGTCTGTGGCTGTCCGTGGCTGTCCAACAGAAGACACATGACGTCCGTGGCTGTCCGTGTGTGTCCGTGTGTGTCCGTCAGCACACACAGGACGTCTGTGGCTGTCCATGTGTATCCGTATGTGTCCGTCAGCACACAAAGAACGTCAGTGGCTTTCCATCAGTACACATATCAGCACGTTGGTCCTTGGACTCAGCACGCTGCCCTTCCCGTGGACTGTGTGGGTGATTTTGTTCCACGTAGGCTGTCTGTTTAGTACACACAGGACATCTGTGGGTGTCCGCCAGCACACAAAGGACGTTTGTGGCTGTCCGTGTGTGTCCATCAGCACACACAGGACGTTCATGGCTGTCCATTAGTACACATATCAGCACGCTGATCCTTGGATTAAGCATGCTGGCCCTTCCCGTGGACTGTTCGGGTGATTTTAGCCCACGTGGGCTGTCTGTTCAGTACACAAACAACGTCTGTGGGTGTCAGTCAGCACACACAGGATGTCTGTGGCTGTCCGTGTGTGTCCATCAACACACACAAGACGTCCGTGGCTGTCCATCAGTACACATATCAGGACGTTGGTTCTTGGACTCAGCACGCTAACCCTTCTCGTGGACTATTTGGGTAATTTTGGCCCAAGTGTCCGCCACCACACACAGGACGTCTGTGGCTGTCTGTGGCTGTCCATCAGAAGACACAAGATGTCTGTGGCTGTCCGTGTGTGTCGGTCAGCACACACATGACGTCCATGGGTGTCCGGCAGCACACACAGGACGTTTGTGACTTTCCGTGGCTGTCCGGCAGCACGCACAGGACGTCTGTGGGTGTCCGTCAGCACACATAGGACGTGTGTGGGTGTCCGTCAGCACACACAGGACGTCCGTGTGTGTTTGTCAGCACACACAGGACGTTCGTGGCTGGCCTTGTGTGTCCGTGTGTGTCCGTCAGCACACACAGGACGTCTGTGGCTGTCCATCAGTACACATATCAGCACGCTGGTCCTTGGACTCAGCACGCTGGCCCTTCCCGTGGACTGTTCGGGTAAAATTGGCCGACGTGGGCTGTCTGTTGAGTACACACAGGACGTCTGTGGGTGTCCGTCAGCACACACAGGATGTCCATGTGTGTCCGCCAGCACACACAGGACGTCTGTGGCTGTCCGTGGCTGTCCATCAGAAGACACATGACGTCCGTGGCTGTCCGTGTGTGTCCGTGTGTGTCCGTCAGCACACACAGGACGTTGGTGGCTGTCCGTGTGTGTCCGTATGTGTCCTTGAGCACACAAAGGACGTCAGTGGCTTTCCATCAGTACACATATCAGCACGTTGGTCCTTGGACTCAGCACGCTGCCCTTCCCGTGGACTGTTTGGGTGATTTTGGTCCACGTAGGCTGTCTGTTTAGTACACACAGGACGTCTGTGGGTGTCCGCCAGCACACAAAGGACGTTTGTAGCTGTCCGTGTGTGTCCATCAGCACACACAGGACGTTCGTGGCTGTCCATTAGTACACATATCAGCACGCTGATCCTTGGATTAAGCATGCTGGCCCTTCCCGTGGACTGTTCGGGTGATTTTAGCCCACGTGGGCTGTCTGTTCAGTACACAAACAACGTCTGTGGGTGTCCGTCAGCACACACAGGACGTCCGTGTGTGTCCGTCAGCACACACAGGACGTCTGTGGCTGTCCGTGTGTGTCCATCAGCACACACAGGACGTCCGTGGCTGTCCATCAGTACACATATCAGGACGTTGGTCCTTGGACTCAGCACGCTAACCCTTCCTGTGGACTGTTAGGGTACTTTTGGCCCAAGTGTCCGCCAGCACACACAGGACGTCTGTGGCTGTCTGTTCAGTACACAAACAACGTCTGTGGGTGTCCGTCAGCACACAGAGGACGTCCATGGCTGTCTGTGGCTGTCCATCAACAGACACAGGACGTCTGTGGCTGTCCGTGTGTGTCGGTCAGCACACACATGACGTCCGTGGGTGTCCGCCAGCACACACAGGACGTCCATGGCTGTCCGTGGCTGTCCGACAGCACACACAGGACGTCTGTGGGTGTCCGTCAGCACACACAGGACCTCTGTGGGTGTCCGTCAGTACACACAGGACGTCCGTGTGTATTCGTCAGCACACACAGGACGTTCGTGGCTGGCCTTGTGTGTCCGTGTGTGTCCGTCAGCACACACAGGACGTCTGTGGCTGTCCATCAGTACACATATCAGCACGCTGGTCCTTGGACTCAGCACGCTGGCCCTTCCCGTGGACTGTTCGGGTGAAATTGGCCGACGTGGGCTGTCTGTTGAGTACACACAGGACGTCTGTGGGTTCCGTCAGCACACACAGGACGTCCGTGTGTGTCCGTCAGCACACACAGGACGTCCGTGGCTGTCCGTCAGCACACACAGGACGTCCGTGGCTGTCCGTGTGTGTCTGTGTGTCCATCAGCACACACAGGACGTCTGTGGCAGTCCATCAGTACACATATCAGCACGTTGGTCCTTGGACTCAGCACACTGACCCTTCCCGTGGACTGTTTGGGAGATTTTGGCCTAAGTGGGCTGTCTGTTCAGTACACACAGAACGTCCGTTGGTGTCCGCCAGCACACATAGGACGTCTGTGGCTGTCCATCAGCAGACACAGGACGTCCGTGGCTGTCCGTGTGGGTCCGTGTGTGTCCGTCAGCACACACAGGACGTCCGTGGCTGTCCGTGTGTGTCTGTATGTGTCTGCCAGCACGCACAAGACGTTCGAGGCTGTCCTTCAGTACACATACCAGCACACTGGTCCTTGGACTCAGCATGTTGGCCCTTCCCGTGGATTTGTTCGGGTGATTTTAGCCCACGTGGGCTGTCTGTTCAGTACACACACGACGTTTGTCGGTGTCAGTCAGCACACACAGGATGTCTGTGGCTGTCCGTGTGTGTCCATCAGCACACACAAGACGTCCGTGGCTGTCCATCAGTACACATATCAGGACATTGGTCCTTGGACTCAGCACGCTAACCCTTCCCGTGGACTATTTGGGTAATTTTGGCCCAAGTGTCCGCCACCACACACAGGACGTCTGTGGCTGTCTGTGGCTGTCCATCAGAAGACACAAGACGTCTGTGGCTGTCCGTGTGTGTCGGTCAGCACACACATGACGTCCGTGGGTGTCCGGCAGCACACACAGGACGTTTGTGACTGTCCGTGGCTGTCCGGCAGCACACACAGGACGTCTGTGGGTGTCCGGCAGCACACACAGGACGTCTGTGGGTGTCCGTCAGCACACATAGGACGTGTGTGGGTGTCCGTCAACACACACAGGACGTCCGTGTGTGTTCGTCAGCACACACAGGACGTTCGTGGCTGGCCTTGTGTGTCCGTGTGTGTCCGTCAGCACACACAGGACGTCTGTGGCTGTCCATCAGTACACATATCAGCACGCTGGTCCTTGGACTCAGCACACTGGCCCTTCCCGTGGACTGTTCGGGTAAAATTGGTCGACGTGGGCTGTCTGTTGAGTACACACAGGACGTCTGTGGGTGTCCGTCAGCACACACAGGACGTCCATGTGTGTCCGCCAGCACACACAGGACGTCTGTGGCTGTCCGTGGCTGTCCATCAGAAGACACATGACGTCCGTGGCTGTCCGTGTGTGTCCGTGTGTGTCCGTCAGCACACACAGGACGTCTGTGGCTGTCCATGTGTATCCGTATGTGTCCGTCAGCACACAAAGGACGTCAGTGGCTTTCCATCAGTACACATATCAGCACGTTGGTCCTTGGACTCAGCACGCTGCCCTTCCCGTGGACTGTGTGGGTGATTTTGTTCCACGTAGGCTGTCTGTTTAGTACACACAGGACATCTGTGGGTGTCCGCCAGCACACAAAGGACGTTTGTGGCTGTCCGTGTGTGTCCATCAGCACACACAGGACGTTCATGGCTGTCCATTAGTACACATATCAGCACGCTGATCCTTGGATTAAGCATGCTGGCCCTTCCCGTGGACTGTTCGGGTGATTTTAGCCCACGTGGGCTGTCTGTTCAGTACACAAACAACGTCTGTGGGTGTCCGTCAGCACACACAGGACGTCCGTGTGTGTCCGTCAGCACACACAGGACGTCTGTGGCTGTCCGTGTGTGTCCATCAGCACACACAGGACGTCCGTGGCTGTCCATCAGTACACATATCAGGACGTTGGTCCTTGGACTCAGCACGCTAACCCTTCCCGTGGACTGTTTGGGTAATTTTGGCCCAAGTGTCCGCCAGCACACACAGGACGTCTGTGGCTGTCTGTGGCTGTCCATCAGCAGACACAGGACGTCTGTGGCTGTCTGTGTGTGTCCGTTAGCACACACATGATGTCTGTGGGTGTCCGCCAGCACACACAGGACGTCTGTGGCTGTCCGTGTGTTTCTGTGTGTGTCCATCAGCACACACAGGACGTCTGCGGCTGTCCATCAGTACACATATCAGCACGTTGGTCCTTGGACTCAGCACACTGACCCTTCCCGTGGACTGTTTGGGTGATTTTGGCCTAAGTGGGCTGTCTGTTCAGTACACACAGAACGTCCGTTGGTGTCCGCCAGCACACACAGGACGTCTGTGGCTGTCCGTGGCTGTCCATCAGAAGACACAGGACGTCCGTGGCTGTCCGTGTGTGTCCGTCAGCACACACATGATGTCTGTGGGTGTCCGCCAGCACACACAGGACGTCTGTGGCTGTCCGTGTGTTTCTGTGTGTGTCCATCAGCACACACAGGACGTCCGTGGCTGTCCATCAGTACACATATCAGCACGTTGGTCCTTGGACTCAGCACACTGACCCTTCCCGTGGACTGTTTGGGTGATTTTGGCCTAAGTGGGCTGTCTGTTCAGTACACACAGAACGTCCGTTGGTGTCCGCCAGCACACACAGGACGTCTGTGGCTGTCCGTGGCTGTCCATCAGAAGACACAGGACATCCGTGGCTGTCCGTGTGTGTCCGTCAGCACACACAGGACGTCTGTGGCTGTCCGTGTGTGTCCGTATGTGTCTATAAGCACACAAAGGACGTCTGTGGCTTTCCGTCAGTACACATATCAGCACGTTGGTCCTTGGACTCAGCACGCTGCCCTTCCCGTGGACTGTTTGGGTGATTTTGGTCCACGTGGGCTGTCTGTTTAGTACACACAGGACGTCTGTGGGTGTCCGCCAGCACACAAAGGACGTTTGTGGCTGTCCGTGAGTGTTAATCAGCACACACAGGACGTTCGTGGCTGTCCATTAGTACACATATCAGCACGCTGATCCTTGGATTAAGCATGCTGGCCCTTCCCGTGGACTGTTCGGGCGATTTTAGCCCACGTGGGCTGTCTGTTCAGTACACAAACAACGTCTGTGGGTGTCCGTCAGCACACACAGGACGTCCGTGGCAGTCTGTGGCTGTCCATCAACAGACACAGGACGTCTGTGGCTGTCCGTGTGTGTCGGTCAGCACACACATGACGTCCGTGGGTGTCCGCCAGCACACACAGGACGTCCGTGGCTGTCCGTGGCTGTCCGACAGCACACACAGGACATCTGTGGGTGTCCGTCAGCACACACAGGACCTCTGTGGGTGTCCTTCCGCAAACACAGGACGTCCGTGTGTATTCGTCAGCACACACAGGACGTTCGTGGCTGGCCTTGTGTGTCCGTGTGTGTCCGTCAGCACACACAGGACGTCTGTGGCTGTCCATCAGTACACATATCAGCACGCTGGTCGTTGGACTCAGCACGCTGTCCCTTCCCGTGGACTATTTGGGTAATTTTGGCCCAAGTGTCCGCCACCACACACATGACGTCTGTGGCTGTCTGTGGCTGTCCATCAGAAGACACAAGACGTCTGTGGCTGTCCGTGTGTGTCGGTCAGCACACACATGACGTCCGTGGGTGTCCGGCAGCACACACAGGACGTTTGTGACTGTCCGTGGCTGTCCGGCAGCACACACAGGACGTCTGTGGGTGTCCGGCAGCACACACAGGACGTCTGTGGGTGTCCGTCAGCACACATAGGACGTGTGTGGGTGTCCGTCAACACACACAGGACGTCCGTGTGTGTTCGTCAGCACACACAGGACATTCGTGGCTGGCCTTGTGTGTCCGTGTGTGTTCGTCAGCACACACAGGACGTCTGTGGCTGTCCATCAGTACACATATCAGCACGCTGGTCCTTGGACTCAGCACACTGGCCCTTCCCGTGGACTGTTCGGGTAAAATTGGCCGACGTGGGCTGTCTGTTGAGTACACACAGGACGTCTGTGGGTGTCCGTCAGCACACACAGGACGTCCATGTGTGTCCGCCAGCACACACAGTACGTCTGTGGCTGTCCGTGGCTGTCCATCAGAAGACACATGACGTCCGTGGCTGTCCGTGTGTGTCCGTGTGTGTCCGTCAGCACACACAGGACGTCTGTGGCTGTCCGTGTGTGTTCGTATGTGTCCGTCAGCACACAAAGGACGTCAGTGGCTTTCCATCAGTACACATATCAGCACGTTGGTCCTTGGACTCAGCACGCTGCCCTTCCCGTGGACTGTGTGGGTGATTTTGGTCCACGTAGGCTGTCTGTTTAGTACACACAGGACGTCTGTGGGTGTCCGCCAGCACACAAAGGACGTTTGTGGCTGTCCGTGTGTGTCCATCAGCACACACAGGACGTTCATGGCTGTCCATTAGTACACATATCAGCACGCTGATCCTTGGATTAAGCATGCTGGCCCTTCCCGTGGACTGTTCGGGTGATTTTAGCCCACGTGGGCTGTCTGTTCAGTACACAAACAACGTCTGTGGGTGTCCGTCAGCACACACAGGACGTCCGTGTGTGTCCGTCAGCACACACAGGACGTCTGTGGCTGTCCGTGTGTGTCCATCAGCACACACAGGACGTCCGTGGCTGTCCATCAGTACACATATCAGGACGTTGGTCCTTGGACTCAGCACGCTAACCCTTCCCGTGGACTGTTTGGGTAATTTTGGCCCAAGTGTCCGCCAGCACACACAGGACGTCTGTGGCTGTCTGTGGCTGTCCATCAGCAGACACAGGACGTCTGTGGCTGTCTGTGTGTGTCCGTCAGCACACACATGATGTCTCTGGGTGTCCGCCAGCACACACAGGACGTCTGTGGCTGTCCGTGTGTTTCTGTGTGTGTCCATCAGCACACACAGGACGTCTGTGGCTGTCCATCAGTACACATATCAGCACGTTGGTCCTTGGACTCAGCACACTGACCCTTCCGTGGACTGTTTGGGTGATTTTGGCCTAAGTGGGCTGTCTGTTCAGTACACACAGAACGTCCGTTGGTGTCCGCCAGCACACACAGGACGTCTGTGGCTGTCCGTGGCTGTCCATCAGAAGACACAGGACGTCCGTGGCTGTCCGTGTGTGTCCGTCAGCACACACATGATGTCTGTGGGTGTCCGCCAGCACACACAGGACGTCTGTGGCTGTCCGTGTGTTTCTGTGTGTGTCCATCAGCACACACAGGACGTCCGTGGCTGTCCATCAGTACACATATCAGCACGTTGGTCCTTGGACTCAGCACACTGACCCTTCCCGTGGACTGTTTGGGTGATTTTGGCCTAAGTGGGCTGTCTGTTCAGTACACACAGAACGTCCGTTGGTGTCCGCCAGCACACACAGGACGTTTGTGGCTGTCCGTGGCTGTCCATCAGAAGACACAGGACATCCGTGGCTGTCCGTGTGTGTCCGTGTGTGTCCGTCAGCACACACAGGACGTCTGTGGCTGTCCGTGTGTGTCCGTATGAGTCTATAAGCACACAAAGGACGTCTGTGGCTTTCCATCAGTACACATATCAGCACGTTGGTCCTTGGACTCAGCACGCTGCCCTTCCCGTGGACTGTTTGGGTGATTTTGGTCCACGTGGGCTGTCTGTTTAGTACACACAGGACGTCTGTGGGTGTCCGCCAGCACACAAAGGACGTTTGTGGCTGTCCGTGAGTGTTAATCAGCACACACAGGACGTTCGTGGCTGTCCATTAGTACACATATCAGCACGCTGATCCTTGGATTAAGCATGCTGGCCCTTCCCGTGGACTGTTCGGGCGATTTTAGCCCACGTGGGCTGTCTGTTCAGTACACAAACAACGTCTGTGGGTGTCCGTCAGCACACACAGGACGTCCGTGGCAGTCTGTGGCTGTCCATCAACAGACACAGGACGTCTGTGGCTGTCCGTGTGTGTCGGTCAGCACACACATGACGTCCGTGGGTGTCCGCCAGCACACACAGGACGTCCGTGGCTGTCCGTGGCTGTCCGACAGCACACACAGGACATCTGTGGGTGTCCGTCAGCACACACAGGACCTCTGTGGGTGTCCTTCAGCAAACACAGGACGTCCGTGTGTATTCGTCAGCACACACAGGACGTTCGTGGCTGGCCTTGTGTGTCCGTGTGTGTCCGTCAGCACACACAGGACGTCTGTGGCTGTCCATCAGTACACATATCAGCACGCTGGTCCTTGGACTCAGCACGCTGTCCCTTCCCGTGGACTGTTCGGGTGAAATTGGCCGACGTGGCTGTCTGTTGAGTACACACAGGACGTCTATGGGTTCCTTCAGCACACACAGGACGTCCGTGTGTGTCCGTCAGCACACACAGGACGTCCGTGGCTGTCCGTGTGTGTCTGTGTGTCCATCAGCACCACAGACGTCTGTGGCTGTCCATCAGTACACATATCAGCACGTTGGTCCTTGGACTCAGCACACTGACCCTTCCCGTGGACTGTTTGGGAGATTTTGGCCTAAGTGGGCTGTCTGTTCAGTACACACAGAACGTCCGTTAGTGTCCGCCAGCACACACAGGACGTCTGTGGCTGTCCGTGGCTGTTCATCAGAAGACACAGGACGTCTGTGGCTGTCCGTGTGTGTCCGTCAGCACACACATGATGTCTGTGGGTGTCCGCCAGCACACACAGGACGTCTGTGGCTGTCCGTGTGTTTCTGTGTGTGTCCATCAGCACACACAGGACGTCCGTGGCTGTCTATCAGTACACATATCAGCACGTTGGTCCTTGGACTCAGCACACTGACCCTTCCCGTGGACTGTTTGGGTGATTTTGGCCTAAGTGGGCTGTCTGTTCAGTACACACAGAACGTCCGTTGGTGTCCGCCAGCACACACAGGACGTCTGTGGCTGTCCGTGGCTATCTACAGAAGACACAGGACATACGTGGCTGTCCGTGTGTGTCCGTGTGTGTCCGTCAGCACACACAGGACATCTGTGGCTGTCCGTGTGTGTCCGTATGTGTCTATAAGCACACAAAGGACGTCTGTGGCTTTCCATCAATACACATATCAGCACGTTGGTCCTTGGACTCAGCACGCTGCCCTTCCCGTGGACTGTTTGGGTGATTTTGGTCCACGTGGGCTGTCTGTTTAGTACACACAGGACGTCTGTGGGTGTCCGCCAGCACACAAAGGACGTTTGTGGCTGTCCGTGAGTGTCAATCAGCACACACAGGACGTTCGTGGCTGTCCATTAGTACACATATCAGCACGCTGATCCTTGGATTAAGCATGCTGGCCCTTCCCGTGGACTGTTCGGGCGATTTTAGCCCACGTGGGCTGTCTGTTCAGTACACAAACAACGTCTGTGGGTGTCCGTCAGCACACACAGGACGTCCGTGGCAGTCTGTGGCTGTCCATCAACAGACACAGGATGTCTGTGGCTGTCCGTGTGTGTCGGTCAGCACACACATGACGTCCATGGGTGTCCGCCAGCACACACAGGACGTCCGTGGCTGTCCGTGGCTGTCCGACAGAACACACAGGACGTCTGTGGGTGTCCGTCAGCACACACAGGACCTCTGTGGGTGTCCTTCAGCACACCAGGACGTCCGTGTGTATTCGTCAGCACCACAGGACGTTCGTGGCTAGCCTTGTGTGTCCGTGTGTGTCCGTCAGCACACACAGGACGTCTGTGGCTGTCCATCAGTACACATATCAGCACGCTGGTCCTTGGACTCAGCACGCTGACCCTTCCCGTGGACTGTTGGGAGGTTTTGGCCTAAGTGGGCTGTCTGTTCAGTACACAGAACGTCCGTTAGTGTCCGCCAGCACACATAGGACGTCTGTGGCTGTCTGTGGCTGTCCATCAGCAGACACAGGACGTCCGTGGCTGTCCGTGTGGGTCCGTGTGTGTCCGTCAGCACACACAGGACGTCTGTGGCTGTCCGTGTGTGTCTGTATGTGTCTGCCAGCACGCACAAGACGTTCGAGGCTGTGCATCAGTACACCTATCAGCAAACTGGTCCTTGGATTCAGCATGCTGGCCCTTCCCGTGGATTTGTTCGGGTGATTTTAGCCCACGTGGGCTGTCTGTTCAGTACACACGACGTTTGTCGGTGTCAGTCAGCACACACAGGATGTCTGTGGCTGTCCGTGTGTGTCCATCAGCACACACAAGACGTCCGTGGCTGTCCACCAGTACACATATCAGGACGTTGGTCCTTGGACTCAGCACGCTAACCCTTCCCGTGGACTATTTGGGTAATTTTGGCCCAAGTGTCCGCCACCACACACAGACGTCTGTGGCTGTCTGTGGCTGTCCATGTGTGTCGGTCAGCACACACATGACATCCGTGGGTGTCCGGCAGCACACACAGGACGTTTGTGACTGTCCGTGGCTGTCCGGCAGCACGCACAGGACGTCTGTGGGTGTCCGTCAGCACACATAGGACGTGTGTGGGTGTCCGTCAGCACACACAGGACGTCCGTGTGTGTTCGTCAGCACACACAGGACGTTCGTGGCTGGCCTTGTGTGTCCGTCAGCACACACAGGACGTCTGTGGCTGTCCATCAGTACACATATCAGCACGCTGGTCCTTGGACTCAGCACGCTGCCCTTCCGTGGACTGTTCGGGTAAAATTGGCCGACGTGGCTGTCTATTGAGTACACACAGGACGTCTGTGGGTGTCCGTCAGCACACACAGGACGTCCATGTGTGTCCGCCAGCACACACAGGACGTCTGTGGCTGTCCGTGTGTGTCTGTGTGTGTCCATCAGCACACACAGGACGTCTGTGGCTGTCCATCAGTACACATATCATCACGTTGGTCCTTGGACTCAGCACACTGACCCTTCCCGTGGACTGTTTGGGTGATTTTGGCCTAAGTGGGCTGTCTGTTCAGTACAAACAGAACTTCGTTGGTGTCCGCCAGCACACACAGGACGTCTGTGGCTGTCTGTGGCTGTCCCTCAGAAGACACAGGACGTCTGTGGCTGTCCGTGTGTGTCCGTGTGTGACCGTCAGCACACACAGGACGTCTGTGGCTGTCCGTGTGTGTCCGTATGTGTCCGTCAGCACACAAAGGACGTCAGTGGCTTTCCATCAGTACACATATCAGCACGTTGGTCCTTGGACTCAGTACGCTGCCCTTCCCGTGGACTGTTGGGTGATTTTGGTCCACGTGGGCTGTCTGTTTAGTACACACAGGACGTCTGTGGGTGTCCGCCAGCACACAAAGGACGTTTGTGGCTGTCCGTGTGTGTCCATCAGCACACACAGGACGTTCGTGGCTGTCCATTAGTACACATATCAGCACGCTGATCCTTGGATTAAGCATGCTGGCCCTTCCCGTGGACTGTTCGGGTGATTTTAGCCCACGTGGGCTGTCTGTTCAGTACACAACAACGTCTGTGGTGTCCTTCAGCACACACAGGACGTCCGTGTGTGTCCGTCAGCACACACAGGACATCTGTGGCTGTCCGTGTGTGTCCATCAGCACACACAGGACGTCCGTGGCTGTCCATCAGTACACATATCAGGACGTTGGTCCTTGGACTCAGCACGCTAACCCTTCCCGTGGACTGTTTGGGTAATTTTGGTCCAAGTGTCCGCCAGCACACACAGGACGTCTGTGGCTGTCTGTGGCTGTCCATCAGCAGACACAGGACGTCTGTGGCTGTCCGTGTGTGTCCGTCAGCACACACATGATGTCTATGGGTGTCCGCCAGCACACACAGGACGTCCGTGGCTGTCCGGCAGCACACATAGGACGTCTGTGGGTGTCCATCAGCACACACAGGACTTTTGTGGGTGTCCGTCAGCACACACAGGACGTCCGTGTATGTTCGTCAGCACACACAGGACGTTTGTGGCTGGCCTTTTGTGTCCGTGTGTGTCCGTCAGCACACTCAGGACATTTGTGGCTGTCCATCAGTACACATATCAGCACGCTGGTCCTTGGACTCAGCACGCTGGCCCTTCCTGTGGACTATTCGGGTGAAATTGGACGACGTGGGCTGTCTGTTGAGTACACACAGGACGTCTGTGGGTGTCCGTCAGCACACACAGGACGTCCGTGTGTGTCCGTCAGCACACACAGGACGTCCGTGGCTGTCCATCAGTACACATAGCAGCACGTTGGTCCTTGGACTCAGCATACTGACCCTTCCCGTGGACTGTTTGGGAGATTTTGGCCTAAGTGGGCTGTCTGTTCAGTACACACAGAACGTCTGTTGGTGTCCGCCAGCACCCATAGGACGTCTGTGGCTGTCTGTGGCTGTCCATCAGCAGACACAGGACGTCTGTGGCTGTCCGTGTGTGTCGGTCAGCACACACATGACGTCCGTGGGTGTCCGGCAGCACACACAGGACGTTTGTGACTGTCCGTGGCTGTCCGGCAGCACACACAGGACGTCTGTGGGTGTCCGTCAGCACACATAGGACGTGTGTGGGTGTCCGTCAGCACACACAGGACGTCCGTGTGTGTTCGTCAGCACACACAGGACGTTCGTGGCAGGCCTTGTGTGTCCGTGTGTGTCCGTCAGCACACTCAGGACATCTGTGGCTGTCCATCAGTACACATATCAGCACGCTGGTCCTTGGACTCAGCACGCTGGCCCTTCCTGTGGACTATTCGGGTGAAATTGGACGACGTGGGCTGTCTGTTGAGTACACACAGGACGTCTGTGGGTGTCCGTCAGCACACACAGGACGTCCGTGTGTGTCCGTCAGCACACACAGGACGTCCGTGGCTGTCCATCAGTACACATAGCAGCACGTTGGTCCTTGGACTCAGCATACTGACCCTTCCCGTGGACTGTTTGGGAGATTTTGGCCTAAGTGGGCTGTCTGTTCAGTACACACAGAACGTCTGTTGGTGTCCGCCAGCACCCATAGGACGTCTGTGGCTGTCTGTGGCTGTCCATCAGCAGACACAGGACGTCCGTGGCTGTCCGTGTGGGTCCGTGTGTGTCCGTCAGCACACACAGGACGTCCGTGGCTGTCCGTGTGTGTCTGTATGTGTCTGCCAGCACGCACAGGACGTTCGAGGCTGTCCATCAGTACACATATCAGCACACTGGTCCTTGGACTCAGCATGCTGGCCCTTCCCGTGGATTTGTTCGGGTGATTTTAGCCCACGTGGGCTGTCTATTCAGTACACACACGACGTTTGTCGGTGTCAGTCAGCACACACAGGATGTCTGTGGCTGTCCGTGTGTGTCCATCAGAACACACAAGACGTCCGTGGCTGTCCATCAGTACACATATCAGGACGTTGGTCCTTGGACTCAGCACGCTAACCCTTCCCGTGGACTGTTTGGGTAATTTTGGCCCAAGTGTCCGCCACCACACACAGGACGTCTGTGGCTGTCTGTGGCTGTCCATCAGCAGACACAGGACGTCTGTGGCTGTCCGTGTGTGTCGGTCAACACACACAAGACATCCGTGGGTGTCCGGCAGCACACACAGGACATTTGTGACTGTCCGTGGCTGTCCGGCAGCACACACAGGACGTCTGTGGGTGTCCGTCAGCACACATAGGACGTGTGTGGGTGTCCGTAAGCACACACAGGACGTCCGTGTGTGTTCGTCAGCACACACAGGACGTTTGTGGCTGGCCTTGTGTGTCCGTGTGTGTCCGTCAGCACACTCAGGACATCTGTGGCTGTCCATCAGTACACATATCAGCACGCTGGTCCTTGGACTCAGCACGCTGGCCCTTCCTGTGGACTATTCGGGTGAAATTGGCCGATGTGGGCTGTCTGTTGAGTACACACAGGACGTCTGTGGGTGTCCGTCAGCACACACAGGACGTCCGTGGCTGTCCATCAGCACACACAGGACGTCCGTGGCTGTCCATCAGTACACATATCAGCATGTTGGTCCTTGGACTCAGCACACTGACCCTTCCCGTGGACTGTTTGGGATATTTTGGCCTAAGTGGGCTGTCTGTTCAGTACACACAGAACGTCTGTTGGTGTCCGCCAGCACACACAGGACGTCTGTGGCTGTCTGTGGCTATCCATCAGCAGACACAGGACGTCCGTGGCTGTCCGTGTGTGTCCGTCAGCACACACAGTACGTTCGTGGCTGTCCGTGTGTGTCCGTATGTGTCCGCCAGCACGCACAGGACGTTCGAGGCTGTCCATCAGTACACATATCAGCACACTGGTCCTTGGACTCAGCATGCTGGCCCTTCCTGTGGACTTGTTCGGGTGATTTTAGCCCACGTGGGCTGTCTGTTCAGTACAAACACGACGTTTGCCGGTGTCAGTCAGCACACACAGGATGTCTGTGGCTGTCCATCAGTACACATATCAGGACTTTGGTCCTTGGACTCATCAGCTAACCCTTCCCGTGGACTGTTTGGGTAATTTTGGCCCAAGTGTCCGCCAGCACACACAGGACGTATGTGGCTGTCTGTGGCTGTCCATCTGCAGACACAGGACGTCTGTGGATGTCCGTGTGTGTCCGTCAGCACGCACAGGACGTCCGTTGCTGTCTGTGTGTGTCCGTGTGAGTCCGTCAGCACACACAGGACATCTGTGGCTGTCCATCAGTACACATATCAGCACGTTGGTCCTCGGACTCAGCACGCTGAACCTTTCCGTGGACTGTTTGGGTGATTTGGCCCACTTGGGCTGTCTGTTCAGTACACACAGGACGTCCGTGGGTGTCCGCCAGCACACACAGGACGTCCGTGGCTGTCTGTGTGTGTCCTTCTGTGTCCGTCAGCACACGCAGGTCGTCCGTGGCTGTTCATCAGTACACATATCAGGACGTTGGTCCTTGGACTCAGCACGCTAACCCGTCCCGTGGACTGTTTGAGAAATTTTGGCCCAAGTGTCCGCCACCACACACAGGACGTCTGTGGCTGTCTGTGGCTGTCCATCAACAGACACAGGACGTCGGTGGCTGTCTGTGTGTGTCGGTCAGCACACACATGACGTCAGTGGGTGTCCGCCAGCACACACAGGACGTCCGTGGCTGTCCGTGGCTGTCCGACAGCACACACAGGACGTCTGTGGGTGTCCGTCAGCACACACAGGTCGTCTGTGGGTGTCCGTCAGCACACACAGGACGTTTGTGGGTGTCCGTCAGCACACACAGGACGTCCGTGTGTGTTCGTCAGCACACACAGGACGTTCGTGGCTGGCCTTGTGTGTCCGTGTGTGTCCGTCAGCACACACAGGACGTCTATGGCTGTCCATCAGTACACATATCAGCACGCTGGTCCTTGGACTCAGCACGCTGGCCCTTCCCGTGGACTGTTCGGGTGAAATTGGCCGACGTGGGCTGTCTGATGAGTACACACAGGACGTCTGTGGGTGTCCGTCAGCACACACAGGACGTCCGTGTGTGTCCGTCAGCACACACAGGACGTCCGTGGCTGTCCGTGTGTGTCTGTGTGTCCATCAGCACACACAGGACGTCCGTGGCTGTCCATCAGTACACATATCAGCACGTTGGTCCTTGGACCCAGCACACTGACCCTTTCCGTGGACTGTTTGGGAGATTTTGGCCTAAGTGGGCTGTCTGTTCAGTACACACAGAACGTCCGTTGGTGTCCGCCAGCACACATAGGACGTCTGAGGCTGTCTGTGGCTGTCCATCAGCAGACACATGACGTCCGTGGCTGTCCGTGTGGGTCCGTGTGTGTCCGTCAGCACACACAGGACGTCCGTGGCTGTCCGTGTGTGTCTGTATGTGTCCGCCAGCACGCACAGGACGTTCGAGGCTGTCCATCAGTACACATATCAGCACACTGGTCCTTGGACTTAGCATGCTGGCCCTTCCCGTGGATTTGTTCGGGTGATTTTAGCCCACGTGGGCTGTCTGTTCAGTACACACACGACGTTTGTCGGTGTCAGTCAGCACACACAGGATGTCTGTGGCTGTCCGTGTGTGTCCATCAGCACACACAAGACGTCCGTGGCTGTCCATCAGTACAATATAAGGACGTTGGTCCTTGGACTCAGCACGCTAACCCTTCCCGTGGACTGTTTGGGTAATTTTGGCCCAAGTGTCCGCCACCACACACAGGACGTCTGTGGCTGTCCATCAGCAGACACAGGACGTCTGTGGCTATGGCTGTCCGTGTGTGTCGGTCAGCACACACATGACGTCCGTGGGTGTCCGGCAGCACACACAGGACGTCTGTGACTGTCCGTGGCTGTCCGGCAGCACACACAGGACGTCCGTGGGTGTCCGTCAGCACACATAGGACGTGTGTGGGTGTCCGTCAGCACACACAGGATGTCCGTGTGTGTTCGTCAGCACACACAGGACGTTCGTGGCTGGCCTTATGTGTCGTGTGTGTCCGTCAGCACACACAGGACGTCTGTGGCTGTCCATCAGTACACATATCAGCACGCTGGTCCTTGGACTCAGCACGCTGGCCCTTCCCCTGGACTGTTCGGGTGAAATTGGCCGACGTGGGCTGTCTGTTGAGTACACACAGGACGTCTGTGGGTGTCCGTCACCACACACAGGATGTCCGTGTGTGTCCGCCAGCACACACAGGACGTCTGTGGCTGTCCGTGTGTGTCTGTGTGTGTCCATCAGCACACACAGGACGTCTGTGGCTGTCCATCAGTACACATATCAGCACGTTGGTCCTTGGACTCAGCACATTGACCCTTCCCGTGGACTGTTTGGGTGATTTTGGCCTAAGTGGGTTGTCTGTTCAGTACACACAGAACGTCCGTTGGTGTCCGCCAGCACACACAGGACGTCTGTGGCTGTCGTGGCTGTCCATCAGAAGACACAGGATGTCTGTGGCTGTCCGTGTGTGTCCGTCAGCACACACAGGACGTCTGTGGCTGTCCGTGTGGGTCCGTATGTGTCCGTCAGCACACAAAGGACGTCTGTGGCTTTCCATCAGTACACATATCAGCACGTTGGTCCTTGGACTCAGCACGCTGCCCTTCCCGTGGACTGTTTGGGTGATTTTGGTCCACGTGGGCTGTCTGTTTAGTAAACACAGGACGTCTGTGGGTGTCCGCCAGCACACAAAGGACGTTTGTGGCTGTCCGTGTGTGTCCGTCAGCACACACAGGACGTTCGTGGCTGTCCATTAGTACATATATCAGCACGCTGATCCTTGGATTAAGCATGCTGGCCCTTCCCGTGGACTGTTCGGGTGATTTTAGCCCACGTGGGCTGTCTGTTCAGTACACAAACAACGTCTGTGGGTGTCCGTCAGCACACACAGGACGTCCGTGTGTGTCCGTCAACACACACAGGACGTCTGTCGCTGTCCGTGTGTGTCCATCAGCACACACAGGACGTCCGTGGCTGTCCATCAGTACACATATCAGGACGTTGGTCCTTGGACTCAGCACGCTAACCCTTCCCGTGGACTGTTTGGGTAATTTTGGCCCAAGTGTCCGCCAGCACACACAGGACGTCTGTGGCTGTCTGTGGCTGTCCATCAGCAGACACAGGACGTCTGTGGCTGTCGTGTGTGTCCGTCAGCACACACAGGACGTCTGTGGGTGTCCGCCAGCACACACAGGACGTCCGTGGCTGTCCGGCAGCACACATAGGACGTCTGTGGGTGTCCGTCAGCACACACAGGACTTCGGTGGGTGTCCGTCAGCACACACAGGACGTCCGTGTGTGTTCATCAGCACACACATGACGTTCGTGGCTGGCCTTGTGTGTCCGTGTGTGTCCGTCAGCACACTCAGGACATCTGTGGCTGCCCATCAGTACACATATCAGCACGCTGGTCCTTGGACTCAGCATGCTGGCCCTTCCTGTGGACAATTCGGGTGAAATTGGCCGACATGGGCTGTCTGTTGAGTACACACAGGACGTCTGTTGGTGTCCGTCAGCACACACAGGACGTCCGTGTGTGTCCGTCAGCACACATAAGGACGTCCGTGGCTGTCCATGTGTGTCTGTGTGTGTCCATCAGCACACACAGGACGTCCGTGGCTGTCCATCAGCACACACAGGACGTCCGTGGCTGTCCATCAGTACACATATCAGCACGTTGGTCCTTGGACTCAGCACACTGACCCTTCCCGTGGACTGTTTGGGAGATTTTGGCCTAAGTGGGCTGTCTGTTCAGTACACACAGAACGTCTGTTGGTGTCCGCCAGCACACACAGGACGTCTGTGGCTGTCTGTGGCTGTCCATCAGCAGACACAGGACGTCCGTGGCTGTCCGTGTGGGTCCGTGTGTGTCCGTCAGCACAGATCGATCGGGAAATTTGAAGTACGAGAAGGTCGAAGAATGGATCGTGAGTGAAGCATGAGTTGAGATAAGCTGCTCTACCATTGTTAGAAATGTCTTAGATTGATCATACGGCAGTTTTGGATGAATTACCTTTTTGAAGCACGACGGTTTAGAAGCTCGACGTTTTGGAAGATTGACGTTTCTTCATCGCGAAGTTTTCTCGGAATATCTTCGTATCAGTAAAATATTATTCTGAAGACATTATAAGTCGGAAGCAGGACGGGAATTAAGCAGGACGGGAAGCAAGCACGACGGGAAGCAAGCACGATGGGATTGAAGCACGACAGGAAAACCCGAAGTTGGGCGAAAACCCTAATTTCGGTATTACGAAATTCTTTGAGGAAGCCGGAGGCTCGGGAAATATTTTTAAAGGATATCAGACATCATCTGAAGTTTATTAAAAATATTCAAAGAATCAGAATGGGAGCGGAAAAATATTCGGGATTGATCGCGGGTCAGAAATTCACAAGAAGGGTCTAAATCGCGCAAAGGAACCGAGAAGCTCGAGGTGGCTTGATCTAAGGGATATGAACGTGGTGGAAACTGTCTAACCAGCTGAGTGTCAAGAGAAGCTCGAGGTGTCGCCATGCATGGAATCTGCACATGCAGCTTGACATGTAGAAGCACGAGGTGGATTGGCCAAGCACGAGATGTCGCGACGCATGCAACCGAAGCATGCTGATCGACATGTGTGAGGATGTGTGGCGCCTTGAATGAGCTCCAGTCATGCAGCCTGACATCTGGGAGGAGTGGTGGCGTCCTGCATGTGTCCTGTACATGCAGCCAGCCATGTGGAGCACGAGGTGTCGCCGTGCATGCGTCCGGAGCCATGCGGAGCGACACACGGGCTGCCACCAACCTGAAGCTGATTGGCTGGTGTCTCCTATAAATACCCCACGACCCCAGCTCATTTCTTCAAATCCAGACCTGTCCAAACCAAGTTAAAACCTTGAGAGAAAAGTAGAAAAAGAAAGTAAGAGGTTCTGAGCTATTTCGAGAGTTTTAGAGAGTTTTCGAGATCAGTTTCTCTACTGATTTCAAGTCAGCGCCTAGGGAAGGTTCTGGCCAACTGAAGATCAATAAATTGAAGACCAATTCAGATGGGAAGCAAGGCAACGTGGTTAGAGAGAGAGAGAAAGAGAGAGGTAGCTGAGTTCCGAAGATCGATACTTCACCAAGAAGCGAAGTTCTGTCTGCAATTGTTATGCGGAAGCTCTGCCCAAATCAATCTGTCCACTCTACTCATACTCTTTGATGATCAAGTGGAGTTGCTGTCCAAGATCAGTTCAGTTCCATGGTTTCAGCTCAGTCGAGGTTATGGTTCGATACTCTGTTCAGATTTCAGAAGAATTGTTCAGACGCTAAGGAAGGTGCTGTTCAAGTTGCGTTCAGTCCAGACCAGTATCAGGGGAGGTTCTGTACAAGTCAAGATCAGTCCAGTCCAGTCCAGTCAAGGCGTCCCTTGGGTTTTGGCCATGTCCTCTCCGATCAACCAGCTGCTTCTTGCCTAGAACACTGTGAGTTGGTTTGTTTGAATTCCACTTGGAATTTAGGGTAGATCGAGTCTGCATATAGATTAGAATGATCACGTTATTGAATGGTAGAGTCCTTAGGGTTATTTTATTTATGGAACCGGACTCAGTTTAGCAAGGGCTAAGCTGAGATGAATGGAATTAAGACTGAGTTAATAACCTGACTAGGACTAGGGCTAGGATGCATCATGTTTTCTATTCTTGCGTGTTGATATGGTTGAGTGCAGGTTCCCGTTATCTTTAAGGATAGTTTCATAGCAGGAGGCTGGACTATCTGGATAACGGTTTGATTTATTTGTTTAGTATTGATATTATTGTTTAGTTATTAGTACTAAGGGTCTTAGGCCATATAGGCCGGACTACTGGTACTATGGTTAGTCTTGTGGAGTCGACTGTCTAGTTAGGATCTGGAACTCTATCTTTAGGTTAGGTTCTAGATTGAGTTTGTGTTGTGTGAGTGTGCCGACAGTATGTGCGTAACCCGCCCATACTAGGCTTGTGTAGGGGTGATTAGTGTTTCCTCGGCCTCGTACCCAGCGGGTTCAAGGAAACCCCTTATTCGCTGGATCGGGAAGACTCAGAGAGACGGGATCATGGCCTATGGCTGAGTGATTACACGACGGTGTAATGTGGCAGTGACCCGAAGGACTGTGGGCTGTCGCGCGGTGACCCGAAGGACTGTGGGCCGCGGTCGGTTGAAAGTTCCTTCTTCTGGCCTTTGTGGTAGGGAGATAGGATATTGCCGATAGAGAGGAGGAACACGATGTCACCAGGGCCCAGGTTAGAGTGTTGTGTTAGTGTGTCGTAGAGGGTTATGGGATCCTCGAGTTAGGGTAGCACCGATATACGGTGTTACGTGTTAGATCGAGTCGTAGTTATAGTTATTATTGTGGTTGTGGTTGATTGATTTGCTTGCAGGTTCTGACATTAAGTCCTAAGTCTGGTTTAGGTACCGGATTAGGCTTGGTGTGTATTTGGTTATTGTAGGCCCGACGTTGTCCTGTATGTGTTTGAGGGATTGCTTGTGAAGGGTGGTGGATATTAAAGCTATGCGGTATCATTGGTTGGCCGATCATGTTCTTGTTTGATTGTTGGTCGATTGACTAGTGATACTTGTATAGTCTAAGTGTCTAACACTACATGAGTATTGAACTCAGGCGTATATATGGTTAACTAGGGATTGTTTGTTGACTTGTTTTTATGCAGGTTCCCGTTACTTGAAGCTAGATCATGGCAGGAGGCCAAGTCTAACTTAGTAACGGTTTGCTTAGCCTTAGCTTTTATTGCATGCTAGGGCTAGATTGATTGTTATTTTGGGTTGTCTGGGTAGAGTCTAGGTTCGGGTAGAGGCCGCCAGCTCACTGAGTAACATTAGGTTACTCATCCAACTCCGTTGTCCTTTTTGCAGGTCGCTTTAGGTAAGGATGATCGGATAGCTTGGTGCTGGACGTTAGGACCGCCGGTGTAGATTTTCATGCCTTTTGTAAACGGTATTGTGGAATTGTGTTTGGTTGACTCGATTTGGCAATTAGGCCGGGACCGGTCTCGAATTATATCAATGTATGGATATTTCTCGAATCAATAAAGTAATTGTTTTATATGCGCTTCATGAGTACTCTGATATTTGACTAGTCCGGTCTAACACAACGTTAGGTCGTAGTACGGGTTGAAAAGCCTTAGGCCTCGATCTAACGGAAAACGCTAACTCTTGGCCGGGTTGCAAAGCCTTGTGCCTTGACGCAGTGGGACGAGTTAGTGGATGAACTGGTCGAGGTCATGAAGTAAAGTTTGTGACTCTGACCGGATTGTCCCTAGCCCGTCATGTAGCGCTTCCGAACCATGGTGTTGGGTTGGACGGTCAGTCATGTTCTTGTTTGATTGTTGGCTGGCCGGTTGGCCTTTCATCTCCAACCCTTGGTGTGGGTCGTCCGTCGGTCATGTTCTTGTTTGATTGTTGGCCGGTGGGTCGACCTTTGCTTAGGACGGTTCGGGGGTGTTACAGAGGTGGTATCAGAGCATGGTTTCGTCCAAGCTTTCGGAACTCATGATTTAATCGGTTTTTGAATATTTTATCGAGTCAAAATGAGTCACAAAAGGCATTAGGGAAACCGGTCACGTCCAGCGATAGGATTTGTGGTTTTAGGAATTAGGATTGAGATAGTGGAATCTAGAACTGTTAGGTTGCTTGGGTAGAACTGTTAGGTTGCTGGTTAGCATTGCTAGGTTGTTCTTAGTAGACTATTGGGATTAGTTGTCTACTAACTTGCATGTGAAGTGTTCTTTTGAGTTGCAGCTTGTGTGTTCGTTGATCGGAACTTTAAGGAATGGAAACCTTAAAGTGAAAAGAGTTCAAGGCTAAAAACCCAAAGTGAAGAGAGAGAGATTCAGAGGGACTGGACAGTGGTATGGACTGGACAAGTATGAGCAAGACTTCGTTGAGAAAGGACTTCATCAGTTTTGGGGAAAGAAAGGTTTCAGTGATCAGAAGCAAAGATGGTGCACGTTATGGCAGAGTAAATGCAAGAAGACGATTCAGTATTCATCAAGTGAAGAGTTTTGTGGCAACTTTGAGAACGAGACTAATGGGAGAGCAGTAGATACGGTAAAGCAATATGAAGATGAATTCAGCATGAGAGTGAAGCGATATGGAGATGAGTTAAGAATGAGTGAAGCATGGGAAATCAAGAAGTGAAGGACGGATTCAAGACTAAAGGAATGCTTTGAGATGTATCAAGACGGAGTGAGTTCAGAACCAGAAGTTTGGGTGGAGACCAGAGAAACCGAAAGGAGGAAACCAAGGGCAAACCGATAAAGAAGCACATCAAGTGATCAAGACCGCGAGACAAGTGATCCAAGGAGAAATTTTCATCAAGGGGATGAACATGTCGTGAAGCTGAGCCATTGGACAACTAAGAATTCGAGGACGAATTCTATTAAGGGGGGGAGAATGTAGAAACCCGTTAAAAAAAAAAAAAAAAAAAAAAAAAAAAAAAAAAAAAAAGAGAGAGAGAATGGTCGAGTATCTTTGTGGTTGAGTCGCGGGCAATACAGATCGATCGGGAAATTTGAAGTACGAGAAGGTCGAAGAATGGATCGTGAGTGAAGCATGAGTTGAGATAAGCTGCTCTACCATTGTTAGAAATGTCTTAGATTGATCATACGGCAGTTTTGGAAGAATTACATTTTTGAAGCACGACGGTTTAGAAGCTCGACGTTTTGGAAGATTGACGTTTCTTCATCGCGAAGTTTTCTCGGAATATCTTCGTATCAGTAAAATATTATTCTGAAGACATTATAAGTCGGAAGCATGAAGGGAATTAAGCAGGACGGGAAGCAAGCACGATGGGATTGAAGCACGACAGGAAAACCCAAAGTTGGGCGAAAACCCTAATTTCGGTATTACGAAATTCTTTGAGGAAGCCGGAGGCTCGGGAAATATTTTTAAAGGATATCAGACATCATCTGAAGTTTATTAAAAATATTCAAAGAATCAGAATGGGAGCGGAAAAATATTCGGGATTGATCGCGGGTCAGAAATTCACAAGAAGGGTCTAAATCGCGCAAAGGAACCGAGAAGCTCGAGGTGGCTTGATCTAAGGGATATGAACGTGGTGGCAACTGTCTAACCAGTCAAGAGAAGTTCGAGGTGTCGCCGTGCATGGAATCTGCACATGCAGCTTGACATGTAGAAGCACGAGGTGGATTGGCCAAGCACGAGATGTCGCGACGCATGCAACCGAAGCATGCTGATCGACATGTGTGAGGATGTGTGGCGCCTTGCATGAGCTCCAGTCATGCAGCCTGACATCTGGGAGGAGTGGTGATTCCTGCATGTGTCCTGTACATGCAGCCAGCCATGTGGAGCACGAGGTGTCGCCGTGCATGCGTCCGGAGCCATGCGGAGCGACACACGGGCCACCACCACCCTGAAGCTGATTGGCTGGTGTCTCCTATAAATACCCCACGACCCCAGCTCATTTCTTCAAATCCAGACCTGTCCAAACCAAGTTAAAACCTTGAGAGAAAAGTAGAAAAAGAAAGTAAGAGGTTCTGAGCTATTTCGAGAGTTTTAGAGAGTTTTCGAGATCAGTTTCTCTACTGATTTCAAGTCAGCGCCTAGGGAAGGTTCTGGCCAACTGAAGATCAATAAATTGAAGACCAATTCAGATGGGAAGCAAGGCAACGTGGTAGAGAGAGAGAGAGAGAGAGAGAAAGAGAGTGTAGCTGAGTTCCGAAGATCGATACTTCACCAAGAAGCGAAGTTCTGTCTGCAATTGTTATGCGGAAGCTCTGCCCAAATCAATCTGTCCACTCTACTCATATTCTTGATGATCAAGTGGAGTTGCTGTCCAAGATCAGTTCAGTTCCATGGTTTCAGCTCAGTCGAGGTTATGATTCGATACTCTGTTCAGATTTCAGAAGAATTGTTCAGACGCTAAGGAAGGTGCTGTTCAAGTTGCGTTCAGTCCAGACCAGTATCAGGGGAGGTTCTGTACAAGTCAAGATCAGTCCAGTCCAGTCCAGTCAAGGCGTCCCTTGGGTTTTGGCCATGTCCTCTCCGATCAACCAGCTGCTTCTTGCCTAGAACACTGTGAGTTGGTTTGTTTGAATTCCACTTGGAATTTAGGGTAGATCGAGTCTGCATATAGATTAGAATGATCACGTTATTGAATGGTAGAGTCCTTAGGGTTATTTTATTTATGGAACCGGACTTAGTTTAGCAAGGGCTAAGCTGAGATGAATGGAATTAAGACTGAGTTAATAACCTGACTAGGACTACGGCTAGGATGCATCATGTTTTCTATTCTTGCGTGTTGATATGGTTGAGTGCAGGTTCCCGTTATCTTTAAGGATAGTTTCATAGCAGGAGGCTGGACTATCTGGATAACGGTTTGATTTATTTGTTTAGTATTGATATTATTGTTTAGTTATTAGTACTAAGGGTCTTAGGCCATATAGGCCGGACTACTGGTACTATGGTTAGTCTTGTGGAGTCGACTGTCTAGTTAGGATCTGGAACTCTATCTTTAGGTTAGGTTCTAGATTGAGTTTGTTGTTGTGTGAGTGTGCGACAGTATGTGCGTAACCCGCCCATACTAGGCTTGTGTAGGGGTGATTAGTGTTTCCTCGGCCTCGTACCCAGCGGGTTCAAGGAAACCCCTTATTCGCTGGATCGGGAAGACTCAGAGAGACGGGATCATGGCCTATGGCTGAGTGATTACACGACGGTTGTAATGTGGCAGTGACCCGAAGGACTGTGGGCTGTCGCGCGGTGACCCGAAGGACTGTGGGCGCGGTCGGTTGAAAGTTCCTTCTTCTGCCTTTGTGGTAGGGAGATAGGATATTGCCGATAGAGAGGAGGAACACGATGTCACCAGGGCCCAGGTTAGAGTGTTGTGTTAGTGTGTCGTAGAGGGTTATGGGATCCTCGAGTTAGGGTAGCACCGATATACGGTGTTACGTGTTAGATCGAGTCGTAGTTATAGTTATTATTGTGATTGTGGTGATTGATTTGCTGCAGGTTCTGACATTAAGTCCTAAGTCTGGTTTAGGTACCGGATTAGGCTTGGTGTATTTGTTATTGTAGGCCCGACGTTGTCCTGTATGTGTTTGAGGGATTGCTTGTGAGGGTGGTGGATATTAAAGCTATGCGGTATCATTGGTTGGCCGATCTGTTCTTGTTTGATTGTGGTCGATTGACTAGTGATACTTGTATAGTCTAAGTGTCTAACACTACATGAGTATTGAACTCAGGCGTATATATGGTTAACTAGGGATTGTTTGTTGACTTGTTTTTATGCAGGTTCCCGTTATTGAAGCTAGATCATGGCAGGAGGCCAAGTCTAACTTAGTAACGTTTGCTTAGCTTAGTTTATTGCATGCTAGGGCTAGATTGATTGTTATTTTGGTTGTCTGGGTAGAGTCTAGGTTGCGGGTAGAGGCCGCCAGCTCACTGAGTAACATTAGGTTACTCATCCAACTCCGTTGTCCTTTTTGCAGGTCGCTTTAGGTAAGGATGATCGGATAGCTTGGTGCTGGACGTTAGGACCGCCGGTGTAGATTTTCATGCCTTTTGTAAACGGTATTGTGGATTGTGTTTGGTTGACTCGATTGGCAATTAGGCCGGGACCGGTCTCGAATTATATTAATGTATGGATATTTCTCGAATCAATAAAGTAATTGTTTTATATGCGCTTCATGAGTACTCTGATATTTGACTAGTCCGGTCTAACACAACGTTAGGTCGTAGTACGGGTTGAAAAGCCTTAGGCCTCGATCTAACGGAAAACGGTAACTCTTGGCCGGGTTGCAAAGCCTTGTGCCTTGACGCAGTGGGACGAGTTAGTGGATGAACTGGTCGAGGTCATGAAGTAAAGTTTGTGACTCTGACCGGATTGTCCCTAGCCCGTCATGTAGCGCTTCTGAACCATGGTGTTGGGTTGGACGGTCAATCATGTTCTTTTTGATTGTTGGCTGGCGGTTGGCTTTCATCTCCAACCCTGGTGTGGGTCGTCCGTCGGTCATGTTCTTGTTTGATTGTTGGCGGTGGGTCGACCTTTGCTTAGGACGGTTCGGGGGGTGTACACACAGGATGTCCGTGGCTGGCCGTGTGTGTCCGTCAGCACACACAAGACGTATGTGGCTGTCCATCAGTACACATATCAGCACACTAGTCCTTGGACTCAGCACGCTGGCCCTTCCCGTGGACTGTTTGGTGATTTTAGCCCACGTGGGCTGTCTGTTCAGTACACATAGGATGTCTGTTGTGGGTGTCCGTCTGCACACACAGGACGTCGTGTGTGTCCATCAGCACACACAGAACGTCCGTGGCTGTCCGTGTGTGTCTGTGGTGTCCATAAGCACACACAAGACGTTCATGGTTGTCATCAGTACACATATCAGCCGGTTGGTCCTTGGACTCAGCACGCTGACCCTTCCCATGGACTGTTTGGGTGATTTGGCCCAAGTGGGCTGTGTCTGTTCAGTGCATACAGGACGTCCGTTGGTGTCCGCCAGCACAAACAGGACGTCTGGGCTCTCGTGGCTGTCCATCAGCAGAACAGGACGTCTGTGGCTGTCCGTGTGTGTCCGTCAGCACACGCATGACGTCGTGGCTGTCCGTGTGTGTCCGTATGTGTCCGTCAGCACACCCAACAGGACGTCTTTGTGCTGTCCCATGTACTTTTGGTGTGATTTTTGATCCACGTGGGCTGTCTTTTCAGTACCACACAGGACGTCTGTGGTGGTCCACCGCACACATAGGACGTCTGTGGCTGTCCGGTGTGTCGTCAGCACACACAGGACGTCTGTGGCTGTCCATCAGTACATTATCAGCACGCTGGTCCTTGGACTCAGCATGCTGGCCCCCGTGGACTGTTCGGTTGATTTTAGCCCACGTGGGCTGTCTGTTCAGTACACACACGACGTCTATGGGTGTCCGTCAGCACACATAGGACTGTGTAACATCCCGGATCCTGAATAGGATCATTGGGACGGCCATGGTTCGAGGAAACATACTAGCCAGTCTAAGACCTCAAGGCAAGCGTCCATGGCCGGATAAGAGGGTTATGGAGTTACGTAAGGAGGAAACTTAGACTTAACCTTACACAAGTCGAGAATCAGCTACATCGGCGGGAGGTAGCGGTGCTGGAACGGAGGTGGTACCGGGTAGCTCAACTAGCTCAACGGATTAGGATAAGCTCACTCCAGCTCGGACACTACAAGTTCAGCTCCACTAGCTGGACTACTAGCTCACTCATCTGAGGCAGCTGGGGGTCAGCTCATCTCAGCTGGATGGACTGTTCGGGTTTTCGGTCCGATGGTCCGGGTCCGGGCGGTGGCAGGCCATGTGGGGTCCGGCCATGAGGTCATGGACCAATTGGGGCTTGGGACAAGGCCATGGGCTAAGTCTGAAGAGTTGGGTAAGGCTTTGGTCCACTCCCGACCCAAACCATGCGGTATGGCGAAGGGACGCATGCGGCCGAAAGGGTTGTAACTTGGCCGATTGTGGCCGTTCGCTGGCCAGTCATGAATTTGTTGGGGAAGACTAACCCCTCGTTTTCTGTAAATATGGGGCCCTCTCTATCGATTCAATCATCCAATCCAGAGTAAAAATACTCAGAGAAATCAGAGAGAGAGTTT